>NC_045959.1:106204501-106426753 GCF_010909765.2 Amblyraja radiata | reverse complement strand
TAGTAAAAGCTTATTTTGGTATGTGAAGAGGAAAAAATTAGACAAAAACGGGTGAATTTATTATGGGGAACAAGGAAATGGCAGACGAGTTAAACAGGTACTTTGGTTCTGTCTTCACGAAGGAAGACATAAACAATCTACCAGATGTACTAGGGGAAGAGGAGGAACTGAAGAAAATTCACATTAGTCAGGAAATGGTGTTGGGTAGGCTGAAGTCTGATAAATCCCCAAGGCCTGATG
The DNA here is from genome assembly GCF_010909765.2 of Amblyraja radiata. NCBI lineage: Eukaryota > Metazoa > Chordata > Chondrichthyes > Rajiformes > Rajidae > Amblyraja > Amblyraja radiata. Next base: position 106,426,513 of record NC_045959.1, on the reverse strand, counting down.
GTCTACATCCCAGGGTACTTAAGGAGGTGGCTCTAGAAATCGTGGATGCATTGGTGATAATTTTCCAATGTTCTATGGATACTGGAGCAGTTCCTGTGGATTGGATGGTAGCTAATGTTATCCCACTTTTCAAGGAAGGAGGGAGAGAGAAAGCAGGGAATTATAGACCAGTTAGCCTGACATCAGTGGAGGGGAAGATGCTGAAGTCGATTATCAAAGATGTAAAGATTTGGATACCAGTAACAGCATGGATTTACAAAGGGGAAATCATGCTTGACTAATCTTCTGGAATTTTTTGAGGATGTAACAAGTAAAATGGACAAGAGAGAGCCAGTGGATGTGGTGTACCTGGGCTTTCAGAGAGCGTTTGATAAGGTCCCACACAGGAGATTAGTGGGCAAAATTAGAGTACATGGTATTGGGGGTACGGTATTGACATGGATGGAAAATTGGTTGGCAGATAGGAAACCAAGAGTAGGGATTACGGGTCCCTTTTAGAATGGCAGGCAGTGACTAGTGGGGTGTCACAAGTCTCATGGTGGTACCGCAGGAATTAAAAGTAACATTAGCAAATTTGCAGATGACACAAAGCTGGGTGGCAGTGTGAACTGTGAAGAGGATGCTATGAGGATGCAAAGTGATTTGGACAGGTTTGGTGTGTGGGAAGATGCATGGCAGGTGCAGTATGATGTGGATAAATGTGAGGTTATCCACTTTGGAAGCAAGAACGGTAAGGCTGATTATTAACTGAATGGTGTAAAGTTAGGAAAAGGGGAAGTACAACGAGACCTGGGTGTCCTTGTTCATCAGTCACTGAAAGTAAGCATACAGGTACAACAGTCAGTGAAGAAAGCTAATGGCATGTTGGCCTTCATAACGAGAGGAGTTGAGTATAGGAAGGGTCATTCTGCAGTTGTACAGGGTCCTGGTGAGACCACACCTGGAGTACTGTGTGCATTTTCGTTTCCTAATTTGAGGAAGGACATTCTTACTATTGAGGGAGTGCAGCATAGGTTCACGGGGTTAATTCCCGGGATGGCAGGACTGTCATATGATGAAAGAATGGAGTGACTGGGCTTTTATTCACTGGAATTTAGAAGGATGAGAGGGTATCTTATAGAAACATACAAAATTATGAAGGGATTGGACACGCTAGAGGCAGGAAACATGTTCCCGATGTTGGGGGAGTCCAGAACCTGGATTAAGGGGGTAGGCCATTTAGAACTGAGATGAGGACAAACTTTTTTATACAGAGGGTTGTGAATTTGTGGAATTATCTGCCTCAGAGGGCAGTGGAGGCCGATTCACTGGATACATTCAAAAGAGAGTTAGATTAGATTAGATTAGATAGCCTTTATTGTCATTCAGACCGAAGTCTGAACGAAATTGCAGCAGTCATACATACAATACAATACAATAAAAAAACAACAATAAACACATATTAACATCCACCACAGTGAGTCCAAAGAGTAGGGATTACGGGTCCCTTTCAGAATGTCAGGCAGTGACTAGTGGGGTTAGATAGAGCTCTTGGGGCTAGTGGAATCAAGGGGTATGGGAAGAAGGGAGGAATGGGGTACTGATTGTGGATGATCATATTGAATGGCGGTGCTGCCTCGAAGGGCCGAATGGCCTACTCCTGCACCTATTGTCCATGTATCTAGTGTTGGAGATTCCCACCCTGGGGGGGGAAAAGGTTCTGAATGTCTACCCTATCTATGCCATCTTGTATCCATCCATCTATTGGCCATATCTACTTGCCCTGTGAAGGCATTAACCTAGAAGCATTGTTAAAGTTGTGACCATTGACACAATTGAGAGAATGGCTCGGTATTTCAAGCAACAATTTAAAAAGTCAACTATGTTGATATGCTCAGGAAGGACCTGCAGATGCTGGTTTAAACTGAAGGTAGACACACAAAAAGCTGGAGTAACTCAGCGGGACAGGCAGCATCTCTGGAGGGAAGGAATGGGTGACGTTTCGGGTCGAGACCCTTCTTCAGACTGAAAAAACGTCACTCGTTCTTCCTCTCCAGAGATGCTGCCTGTCCCGCTGAGTTACTCCTGCTTTTTGTGTCTATCTATGTTGATATGCTGCTGGATTTACACCCGCATTTGATTGGGTAACGATGCAGATTTATGTTACAGTCCAATAGCTTCAGGGACACTGTTATTGATGCCAGTATATCATTTCCAGATGCATTTAATACAAAAATCAATCCTTAAACTGAAGGGATTTTTAATTTGCCTCTGAATTGTGAGCCTAGACCTCTCGTTCAGTACATTTTACTATTACTTAGTATTACCTTTACTAAGATCTGTGCTGCTTCCCACTATACCAGGGTTTTACACTTTATTACATTGTGTAATGGATCAATAACATTTTCTGCTTGCCCCGCATCGTGTTCCAACCTAATCAATGACTTTTTTTAATCATTACTTGTGGTGGGCAGGATCTCTTTGGGAAATCTGATCCATATTTGGAGATCTCCAAACAGACTCAGGATGGAAAATGGCAAATCGCACACAGGACAGAGGTAGGTTATCCCAAGAGGTGAATCCTAGCTGTTCACTTGTATTAAATACTGCTCTTTATCTTTTTGCTTTAGTTTTGTTAATATACATTTTTGAGTACAGTGAATCTTTTAGTGGTGGGAGATTCCAGGACCGGAGGGCACAGCCTCAGAATGAAAGGACGTACCTTTAGAATGGAGATGAGGAGGGATTTCGTTAGCTAGAGGGTGAATCTGCGGAATTCATCGCCCCAGATGGCCAAGTAATTGTGTATTTTTGAAGCGGAGATTGATGGGTTCTTGAATTTGTAAGGGTGTCGGAGGATATGGGGAGAAAGCAAGAGAATGGGGTTGAGGGAAAAAATAGATCAGTGATTGAATGGCGGAGTAGATCCGATGGGCTGAATGGCCTAATCTTACTCCTATACCCTGTGGTCTTTTATTGATTAAGTGATGAAGTTGTCGGCAATAACCTGCTTTGAATAGTACCTTTTTCATGGAGATAAAGATATACAAGGAAAATCAGACCCCTGCCAAAAGTTTGGAATGAATGGAGCTGAGCAAACATGGTGGGTGATGGTGGGTTTTGAAGGGAGTCCAAATGAAGGAAAGTGAGCTAAATAGGCAGAACTGTAGATGCTGGCTGACCAAAGAAAGTCACAGAACGTTGGAGTAACTGGACGGGTCAGTTAAGCATGCCTGGAGAACATGGATGGAACGGTCCCGATTCTCTGATTAGTATGGGTGCCAGGGGTTATGGGGAGAAGGCAGGAGAATGGGGTTAGGAGGGAAAGATAGATCAGCCATGATTGAATGGCAGAGTAGACTTGATGGGCCGAAAAGCCTAATACTCTCCTATCAATTATGAACCAGAAATGTCACCAAACCATGTTATCCCGGGAGGCTGCCTGACCTGCCATGTTACTCCAGCACTTTGTGCTTTTCTCTGGATACACAGTGAAGGTCAGAGCCAGTCTTGACAAAGGATTTAAGTGCATACTGTCCAGGATGTCCGAAGTACACCAAGAGTTGTACTTGTACCCAGCCAAAAGTTGTCTGATGCAGTAAATGCATAAAGTAATGCATTGCAGTGTGTTGCAGTGTGAAGCCTGGATCACTGCCAGTCTGATTTAGATATTGATGCTTGCAGCAGTCCAGCAATCTACTCACTGGCAGCTCGCACTACTGAGGTGTTCCCAGCTGAGCTGACTCCCCATGAAGTGCTAATCCAGCATGCTGTGAAGAGAGAAGGAATTAACTGCAGGTGCTGGTTTAAACTGAAGATGGACACAAAATGTTGGAGTAACTCAGCGGGACAGGCAGCATCTCTGGCGAGAGGAATGGGTGACGTTTCAGTCGGGTCTGAAGAAGGGTCTCGGCCTGAAACGTCGCCCATTCCTTCTCTTCAGAGATGCTGCCTGTCCCGCTGAGTTGCTCCAGCATTTTGAGTCTAAAGGGCCTGTACCACTTGGGCGTAATTTGCGCGTTAGGCAGGTGGCGGGCGAAGATTTTGTGTATCCCAAAATCCTGGGGCGCCGCACGCGACCGCACGTCACTGCCTAGGCCACCACGTGCCATGCGCGCATAATGCTGACGCGCAAATGACGCCCATGTGGGACAGGCCCTTATGGTGCGAAGTGATGCTGTTTGTTATCTCACCACTGCCACACTGTAGGACTCTTGCTGTCTCTCGCTCAGTCAGACTAGTGCTGCTATTCATGTGGTGGTGTAACCTCAGCCCTGGTTATCTACACTCGGAGCTATTTTGAGATTTATCCGGCAAGGGCTTCTCCAGTTTCCTTTGCTGCGTGAGAAGCCTTCCAGCACCTATTGTACAAGCTCCAAACATAGAGCTATATGGAAACACTAAGCAACGTCTTCAGGTTGAGACCCTATTTTATGTTTGCCTTTTTTAAATCATTTTCTAAGCAGAGACCCCCCCCCTCCCCCCACTCACCATCAACAGCACCACAATCACATCTGTGGAGTCATTTACGTTCCTTGGAATCATCATCTCCAGGGACCTTAAATGGGAGGCCACCATCAACTCCACAGTCAAAAAGGCCCAACAGAGGATGTACTTCATGCGGCAGCTGAGGAAGCACAATCTGCCACAGGCAATGATGGTCCAGTTTTATACTGCCATCATAGAGTCTGTCCTCGCCTCCTCCATCATGGTCTGGTTTGGCTCAGCCACCAAGCACGACATCCGGAGGCTGCAGCGAATCATTCGATCAGCCGAGAAGGTTGTTGGCTGAAACCGTCTCCCCATTGACGAACTGTGGACTGCAAGGGCCAGGAAGCGAGCGGGTAAGATCATCTCTGACCCTCTCACCCTGGCCACAAACTCTTTGAATCACTTCCCTCTGGAAGGCGACTCCGGACTGTCAAAGCTGCCACAGCCAGACATAGAAACAGTTTTTTTCCTTGAGCAGTAGCTCTCCTCAATAACCAAAAATCTGTAGCCTCCTTATGCCCTGGTATTTTATTTAATTCATCACATGTTTAATTTATAATGTTTTACTTTTAATTGTCTACTATAGATCGTGTTGTTACTTGCGTGCAAAGCACCAAGGCAAATTCCTTGCATGTGCACATACTTGGCTAATAACATTTATTCAATTCAATAATCAGCAGAATAACACAAACAGTGTGGTGATGATGATAGGAGATTTGATATCCAGTACACACCCGGACTGGTGATGAACAGCATGCCTAAAAGGATTCTGTCAATATGTTCTCTTAATGTATAGAAAGGAACTGCAGATGCTGGTTTACGCTAAAGATAGACACAAAATGCTGGAGTATCTCAGCGGGTCAGGCAGCATCTCTGGAGAAAAGGAATAGGTGTAATATTTCGGGTCGGAACCGTTTTTCACACAATCTGTGTTCACCTATTACCTGACATGCTTTGTCCTGCCTCTCCCCTCCCCTCTTCTAGCTCTTCCCTGTCCCCAAATAATCAGTCCGAAGAAGGGTCCCGATCGGAAACGCCGTCTGTCCATGTTCCGGCGTTCCAGTGGCAGCGGCCTGGCGCGGGGCTGAGACGGTGCTCCGGTGGCTGGGGTGGCGTTCCGGCGGCGGCGACCTGAATCCGGGGCTCGGCCGCGGGCCAGTGGACGACATCATCGGGAGCTCGCAGGTCACAGCCTGGTGCCTGTTTTCCGGAGCTCCCGCGGCAACAGCTGCGTCCGCTGGACTTGGAGGGCGGCAGCTTCGACCACCCCGGGCCGCGGAGCTTGAACCGGCCGTTCGCGGAGCTCGGTTGAGCCGCGGGACTGACTTACCATCGCCCAGTGGGGTAACAACATATCGCCTCAGCGCAGAGGGAGAATGAGGAGGGAAGAGACAGTGACCATAAGACTTTTGCCTCCATCACAGTGAGGAGGTGCCTTGTGAACTCACTGTGGTGGATGTTAATTAGTGTTTATTGTGTGTTTTGTTGTTTATTATTATACGTATGGCTGCAGGCAACGACATTTCGTTCAGACCGAAAGGTCTGAATGACAAATAAAGGATCTAATCTAATCTCCAGGGATGCTACCCGATCCGCTGAGCTGCTCCAGCCCTCCGCGTCTTTTTTAACATTAAAAAGGATTTTAATTGTCACCTTTCTCCATTGTGAAGAGAGAAAGATTTGAAAAAAGTTGCACACTCCATGTATTGTCAGAGAATGCTTTGCTTCGCACTTTGTTCATTCACCTCCCTCTGTTCTCTTTATCAGGTCATCAAAAACAACTTGAATCCCAGCTGGAAAGCATTCAAAGTCGCTTTGCACTCCCTCTGTGACGGGGACTTACAGAGGCCCGTCAAGGTATCCACACTTTAGTTTTAAAACAAACAATAGGTCTCGTTTCCAGCGAAAGATGAGAACCAATGTTGCTGTGCATGATCATTGTTTAGTTACAGATCACACCTTTATTGGTTTCAGCTGGAGGTGAAATTTGATCTTTGAGGGAAAAAGTACAACGTGTGTCTCTCTACCCGTGGAGTGATGTGCCAATGCTGAACTTTGGGCCAGCACTGTAGATGCGTCTTTATTTTGTAACTTTAGCACAGTGGGACAGTGTTCAAATGCTTTAAAAAATAATAATTAATTTTCATACTGGTTTCAGAATTGTTGGACATAGTTTTCCCTATTAAAATATGCATCTAATCAATGGGCTAGATTTTTATTCCTAATTAACAGCATCTAATTTGTAAATCAACTAAACTTGTGGTAAAGGTTCCTGGCTGATTTACCGATTAACACAAATATTGCCGCAATAATAGCATTACTTGGTCATATTAGCACAGAAACAGACCCTTCGGCCCATCTCGTCCATGCCATCCAAGATGCCCCACCTAAGCTGGCCCCATTCGCCTGCATTTGATCCATAACCCTCGAAACGTTTCCTATCCCTGTATCTGTCCAAGTGTCTTTTAAATAGCTGACCTTCTCAAAAAGCTGATTGTTGTGGCAATTTACACAATTCCATCACTAACATGGAAGCATAATTTTCCTCATATTCTCTCTGTGTTGCTGCTGCGTTGGCATGTTTGATTTTACATTATATTTGTTATCAGCAGCCTAATTAAATAAAGATGGAGCAGAATTTATTCACATGCCTTTTCGATCGTTTCTTAATATAATTTTTCTCTTCCAGTTCCCAATTCTAAATAGATTTGTCAGCTCTAATTGAAAATTTAAAAACAACTGCAGACTGGGAAAAACAGAAAGTACTACAAACACTCAGCATATATGGAAGGGTCTCATTTGCAGATTGTTTCTCTTCCCAATGATTTTTGCCTGACCTTTTACCCGCACTTTGTTTTTTGTTTCGCCAAATCAAATGATTGCTGCGTTTCAGTGCTGCCCCTATTTTAGTTCTCCAGTGAGTTATTGTATTATTTACCAGAGACACGGATGTCAGTTTTCGTGTCCAATATCAATATGTGCAAAGCATTACCTTGCACAGGCTAGTCTGAAAGATCAGGCACGACTTGGGACTGGGACGGCAGGGTAGAGTTGCTGCCTCACAGCGCCAGAGTCCCGGGTTCGCTCCTGACTATGGTTGCTGCCTGCACAGAGTTTGTACGTTTCCCCCGTGACCACGTGGGTTTTCTGTGGAGGGCCAGGTTTCGTCACAAAGAGATGTGATCGTTCAGGGTCGGTGGGTGCGTGGAAAGAAGAATGCTAACGTTCTTTACTCTTTTTTGCTGACGACCCCTTCTGTTGTTTCACCAGGTGGAATGTTATGACTACGATAATGATGGATCCCATGATTTAATCGGCTCCTTCGAGACCACTGTTGCAAAATTCCAAGAAGCTTCGCAGAGTGGAGTAAGATTTTAATCTTGAATTTAATCCAATTGTCTCATTGTTAGTATGTGCACTTGTAATTTAATAATCACATATTAATATATGGTATAGAAACATAAAAATAGGTGCACGAGTAGAATCAATATGATTCAATATGATCATGGCTGATCATCCAAAATCAGTACCCTGTTCCTGCTTTTTGCCCATATCCCTTGATTCCGTTAGCCCTAAGAGCTAAATCTTAAGGCCCTGTCCCACTTTCCAGAGTTACTCACGAACTCTCCCGAGTTTCCCCCTTGATTCGAAATCGGGGAATGTCGGATAATGTCAGTAGCAAGCTCGTAGGAGTTCGTAGATGTTTCGTAGCGGCTCGTAATGCCAGCCGAGGGGAACACGGGGCATCGGGTAAGTCGGGATGCTTTTTCAACAGGTTGAAAAATGTCCACCAGTTTTGTTTTTTTTAAATAGCCCCGAGAACCTACGAACGGCTATTACCGTAATTTTCCGAGTTCGAATCAAGGGAAAAACTCGTGAGAGTTCGTGAGTAACTCGGGAAAGTGGGACAGGGCCTTAACTCTCTCAAAACATCCAGTGGATTTGCCTCCACTGCCTTCTGTGGCAGAGAATTCCATAAAGTATACAAAAAATATTTATGTATTTTATATTATATATTGTATTTGTATTATACAAAAGTATAAATGCTTTTCTATCAAATCATTGAGTTTATATAATGTTTGAAGATAGCACCACAATGATGGGTCATTAAAACCTGTCTGGGTTTTGTTCCTGATTTGCATTCTTGCCAGAAATGTACTTTATTCATATTATGTAATATGGTAAATTTCCTAATTTATTCCTATTGACTTTATTTCATAGAGCAAACAAAAGATGACATTCATCTGTAATATTTAAAATGTGTTGGTGTGTCACTAATGTTTCATTCCTCAGTATTTATTTTTCATATTTTTATGTTTAACTATATTGCTGGTGTAATGTCAAATGGATGGAATTGATATTTAGAATCTGACATTTGTTTTTCTATTGCAGGCTGCGTTTGATTGTATTAATCCAAAGAAAAAGCAGAAAAAGAAAAGTTACAAAAATTCTGGGACTGTTTCAATTAAAACATGTGAGGTAAGGTGTGAAGAAATACATTTTAAGTTCAGTTGTCCACAATATTGAAACTGTCGGTGTACAATTTGTTCTTTAACTCTCATTTTAATGAATGGGAAAGGAAAATAAGTGTGTTTACATTTTTTGTATGGCTAGTTTATTGTGTGCAGAAATGAATGACTCCAGGCAAGAGCGGAACTCGCTATCAAAACATGGAGGGAAGGGGGACACAATTTTTTGGCGGCCAAGCGCGCACACTCACACACGCGCGCGATGCTTCGGAGGCTCAATCCAGCGCTAAAAGCGGAGATTTTAAAGTCAGGATGACAAACTTGGGGGGGATGTCCCCCACCTCTCAAAACATGGGGGGGGACGTGTGGCCCCTCTGGCCCCCCCCGGGTTTTCCGTCCCTGACTCCAGGTAGTTTATTGAATACCACATACAGACATATTTAGGAGATGGAACCATAGAGTAATAACTGGAATACTAGAGGATGGCAGGCAGGTATTTCTCTCAATCAAGTGAAGTACATAATGGGAAGACAGAGTGCTGGAGTAGCTCGGTGGGTCAGGCGGCTTCGTGGCACAGCAGTAGAGTTGTTGCCTGACAGCGCTTGCAGCGCCGCAGACCCGGGTTCGAACCCGACTACGGGTGCTGTCTGTACGGAGTTTGTATGTTCTCCCCGTGACCTGCATGGGTTTTCTACGCGATCTTTCGCTTTCCTCCCACACGCCAAAGACATACAGGTATGTGGGTTAATTGGCTTGATATATGTGTAAATTGTCCCTAGTTCGTGTAGGATAGTGTTAATGTGCGGGGATCGCTGGTCGGCGCAGACTCAGTGGGCTGAAGGGCCTGTTTCCACACTGTATCTCCAGATTGAACTAATCTCGGGTTAATATGGATCCATGTTCTCCTGAGAGGCTGCCTGACACTCTCAGCTACACAGCACTCTGTGTCGCCTTTTGTAAACCAGCATCTGCAGTTCCTTGTTAGGACAAGTACACGGTGGGGTTCCCATGTGACTGCATTGACACTTACTTTTCTTAATGACATTGGGGTTGGCTACAGTCAACAGAGACTACTTTGCAGTGTCATCGATAGTGAGTGGGATAGTGGTGGACTGGAGAACTGGTGAAATGGGCAGACATGACAGATGCAATCTATTGATGATAAATGTGAAGTGATGCCATTTAGGTGAAGCAATGTTTATATGGAGTATATCTAATTCGAAGAGAGATGGATTGTAGATGTAGCAGGACCTGGAAGTACATATTCGCTGGAGAGTACAAAGATGAATTCAGGACATGAATATGGAGAAGTAAAATATTGAAGTCAATGCCATGTTGATTTTGTTTTGTTACAAACATGAGTATTACCGTATCGCTAATCCAACTAAATATTCAATCAATAGATTGTGAAGGATTATTCTTTCCTCGACTACGTTATGGGTGGCTGCCAGATGAACTTTACTGTAAGTATCTAATTTATTTTTGATTTAAACATGAATGTAACAAAAACAACATTTAAGAGACACCTGGACAGGTATATGGATAGGATATGGGCCAAACATGGGCAGGTGGGACATTTGCAGATGGGGCATCTTGGTCAGCATGGAAAAGTTGGGCCAAAGGGTCTGTTTCCGTGCTGTGTGACTCTATAATTCGGAGCGTAGAAACGTAGAAAAAAGGTGCAGGAGTAGGCCATTCGCCCCATTGAGCCATCACTGCCATTCGAAATGATCACGGCCGATCATCCTAAATCAGTACCCAGTTCCTGATTTCCCCCAAATTCGTTGATTCCCTGAGAGCTATATCTATCTCTTGAAAACATCCAGTGAATTGGCCTCGACTGCCTTCTGTGGCAGAGAATTTCACAGATTCACAACTCTCTGGGTGAAAACGTTTTTCCTCATCTCAGTCCTAAATGGTCTACCCCTTATTCTGAAACTGTGACCCCTGGTTCTGGACTCCCCCAACATCAGGAACATTTTTCTTGCATCTAGCCTGTCCAATCCTTTAAGAATTGTATATGTTTCTATAAGATCCAGCAAGAGTACTTCATTCAACCTCTTGGGATGCTTCACTATTCAACAAGTTCAGTGATGACCTGTCTACTTAAGAAAATCTCGTTCACCCTTTGGTTTTTTATTATTTATCCACCTCTATCTTAAAAATATTTGCTCTAATGTCCTTTGAAAGAGAGTTCCAAAGACTCCCAGCCATCTGATGGGGAGAAAATTCATCTGGTCTGTCTTAAGTTGGCAACCTTGTAATGAACAATATAACCGGATTCCAGATTCTCCCACAAAAGGGAATATCTTATCCTTATCTATTGACCTAAATTCTCTATATTCCTCAGTAGTACGCAACACTGATTACACTTCTGTGAAGTATCAAGTGATTCTGATAATTGTCATAAATCAAATTCTGAAATTAACCATGTTTGTACATTTCTAAAAGGTATTAATTTTCATTTGTGAAATCTTCATAAATATAAAATGATGGAACCAAGAATCGACAAATGTAGAGACATTGATCAGCATAGTTTTATAGGCCTCATCAACTGTACTGGTGATGTATAAATGGGAATTTAGAAGAAGATTTGACAAGAATAACTCGACAAGCACGGCAATCTTTAATCTACATGGTGACTGGGGAAACAAAATTAGCAGTAATAGCATGGAGATCAAATTCATGGGGCATGAAATGGTTTCCTTGATCAACGTAATGAAGGCACAAACCAGGGAACAAGATAATTTACATGTAGTGCGTGCGAAGGACTAATTAAGAACCTTGTAGTTAATGGGCCTTTCAGGAGAACTGATCATAAAATGGTAGAATATTGTATGATGATTGAAGGTAATATAGCACAATATGAAAAAAAGTATTCAATTAAAAGGTATAACAGTAAATGAGCAACAGCCAAAGCGTAAAAGATTAACAGTTTACAACACATATAAATATTTCCCAATTGTAGAGCACAAATTTCCCACTGAAAATGGTGGCCGTCAAGGGCAGTGTAAGATCATATTAGAAGAAAGGAAGATAGCTTTTAAATTTGCCAAACAAACTTGAGGGTTGAGAGAGTTTCCAATATCTGAACACGGGAGGACCCTACAATGATAATGTAGAACGTGAGAGTAAGCCAATGAGAACTGTAAAACTCCTATCGACATGGAAGACCAGATTAGGAGCAGTAAAAATGGATCCCTTGCAGATGAACCTCTACAGGTACACAGTAGAGAGCATATTAACTGGTTTCATCATGGCCTGGGTTGGCAACCTGAACGTCCGAGAGCGGAATAGGCTGCAAAAGTTGTGAACACTGCCCAGTCCATCACCGGCTCTGACCACCCCCCCTCTCCCCACCATCAAAGGGATTTATCGCAGTCGCTGCCTCAAAAAGACAGCCAACATCATCAGAAACTCACACCATCCTGGCCACACACTCATTTCACCACTGTCATCGGGAAGAAGGTACAGGTTCAGGAACAGCTTCTTCCCTATAGCCGTCAAGCTATTAAACACTACAACCACATATAGGCTCTGAACTACAATAGACTATTATTATTATTGTTGCACTGTTCTGTTTTTTTTGAGTATGTGTGTTATATATGCACTACAAGATGGCGGATGTGCGGGAGTGGGCGCCGTCTGTGTATGGCAGCCTGCCCGCAGTCCGTCTCTACACCTTTCTTTATTTTATTTTATTTTAAGTCAAGTTAAAAAATGTTAGTGGAGGTCTTCTATGTGGGGGGTGGGGGTGGGGAAGGGGGAAACTTTATTCTTAGTCCCCTACCTGGTCGGAGAGGCAGCATCCCTCCGTGCTGTTTCTTCGCCCCGTCCTCGCGGCCTACCACCGAAAATGGAGCGGCGTTTTCCTGTCGGGACCGGCTGGGACTACAGCTTCAGCGGCGGTGGCGCAGCGCTGGGATACCAACACGGAGCAGGCGATGCCTACCGGGTCGCCGTGCGGTAAGCTCCGGAGCGCTTTGGCCGCCGACTTCCAACATCGCGGAGCTGTGGCTGCGGGCGTCCGGCCGCGGGCGGCGCTGGATTTGGAGCGCCGCAGAGCCAGGGATCGAGTTCGCCGGGGTCGGAGCTCCAGCCGGCGCGGCCTGAGGACCACGAGTGCCGCGGTCTCCGGTCTCCGGGGAGGGGACAGCCGCTCCAGACTTTTCCAAGCCACTGAGGAATGTTTTCACCCGACGCCGATGTTCCATCTTTACGGCAAGAGGGCCCTGAAAATCACCGGACTGGCTGCACGGCCACAGATGGGCCCTGACCTTGGGTGTTTCACAGAGGAAGAGGACTTAACTCTCTGGTGCCTTTCCCCCACAGTGGAAATGTTTTGATTCTGCTGTGGGGGGATGTTTGTGTTGAACTCTATAATATGTTGTGTCCATTTTTATTCTTTTTTTGTTTAAACCTTTTTCTATGGTTTGCAATGGAACTTATTATTTAAATTATGTGAAGCACTTTGGGGTCAATGCAAGTTGACTTAAAATGTGCTATATAAATAAAGTTTACTTACTACTTACTTACATTCACACTGAGCTTTTCTTTTTTTCTCTCGCGTTGATTGATAAAAATACATCTACTGATGCTCCTGAACACATCATCAGTGATGTAACCTGAGGTTGGTCATTGGGTGTTTCGGGTCTTTCAACATCAGACACCCTCACCCAGGCGACCCAGCCGTGGTTGATCAGACCACGACTTGTGTTCAGCATTCGCTCCTCCCCATGGACCTTCTCTCCTGATCCAGAGCCATCTCGAGGCCTTCTCCGCTGCCTCTGTGGTGTTCTTGATGGCTCTTCTCCTTGCCATTCCGTTGATGCCCAGTGCACTCAAGGCTTTGTAGAGCGATTGCCCTGCAAAACCTCTGCAACCAACCTCGATGGGCATACACCTTGCCTTCCAGCCCTGCTTACGGCAATCTATGACCAGCTCTTCATACTTGGTCATCTTCCTCTCGTGGGCCTCCTCCAGACGGTCCTAATGTCATACTATGTTTACATATCCTGTTGTGCTGCAACAAGTAAGAATTCAATTGTTTCATCTGGGACCTATGACAGTAAAACGCTCTTGACTCTTTACTCTTGAAGACCTGAAGCTTTCTATTGGGGAGCAAGGAAATTTTTTTTTTTGTGTGTGTGTGTGTGTGTGTGTATCCATCTTCATAGAAGAAGAAACATAGTCCCCTGGAAATCATGGAGGACAATGAGCCTGAATGAGGAGCTGAGAATTAATATTATATTGAGTGTAGTAATATTGAAGAAATTATTGGAATGACGATACATTTTTTATGTTTACATTTCTTTATTATCGTTATGTTGTATTCTTTTTAATGTGCTGCAATGGCAATCCGCATTTCACTACACCAATTGGTGTATGTGACAAATATAGAACCTTCGAACCTTTGACGTGATGATCTGCATCCAAAGGTGTTGAATGAGTTTGTTACAGAGTGGCGACTTGTCACCATCCAAGATCCCATAGATTCTGACATGGTTCCCACACAATCATAGTGGGCCACAGGGCCTGTTTCTGTATTTGGACTCAAAAGGCCTTTGATAAGATGTCGCGTCAAGGATTCAGCAAAATGTTTAACAAAGTTTTCATGACCCGAATTATGCGAGAGGTCGGTGCATTAACCTGTTTGTTATTTTAATTCAACAGAAAGCGTTGTTCACATCAGTGGTTCATTACTTTTTTTCTAGGTTGGCATAGATTTTACAGGCTCCAATGGTGATCCCCGTTCTCCTAAGTCCCTTCATTATATCAATCCTAATGGATTTAATGAGTATTTGATGGCAATCTGGTCTGTTGGAATGGTTGTTCAAGATTACGACACGTGAGTATTCCTTTTTTTAACCCAATTATATTCGTTTTGTTGAGACCCTTCTTCAGACTGAGAGTCGGGGGGAAAGGGAAACAAAAGAAATAGACGGTTATATTGAGAGATATAGAACAAATGAATGAATGATGTGCAAGATTTGCATATCTTTAATTCATTTAATAATAATAATGGATGGGATTTATATAGCGCCTTTCTAATACTCAAGGCGCTTTACATCGCATTATTCATTCACTCCTCAGTCACACTCGGTGGTGGTAAGCTACTTCTGTAGCCACAGCTGCCCTGGGGCAGACTGACGGAAGCGTGGCTGCCAATCTGCGCCTACGGCCCCTCCGACCACCACCAATCACTCACACACATTCACACACATTCACACACAGGCAAAGGTGGGTGAAGTGTCTTGCCCAAGGACACAACGACAGTATGCACTCCAAGCGGGATTCGAACCGGCTACCTTCCGTTTGCCAGCCGAACACTTAGCCCATTGTGCCATCTGTCGTCCCGTCGTATCTCTCTCTCTCTCTCTCTCTCTCTCTCTCTCTATATATATATCACTGTCTATATCTCTTGTTTCCCTTTCCCCTGACTCTGTCTGAAGAAGGGTCTCAACCCGAAATTTCATCTATTCCTTATCTCCAGAGATGCTGCCTGACCCGCTGAGTTACTCCAGCTTTTTTTTGTCTATCTTTGGTTCAAGCTTATTTCTCTGTTTATTCTTTCTCTCCTTCTCCCTGCCTACCTTCAAAATCACATGGTTTATCAGTCTTTGGAACAGGATTAGGCAATTTGGCCCAATGAGTCTCCACCGCCATTAAATCATGTCTGATCTCTCTTTCCCTCTCAACCCCATTCACCTGCCTTCTCCCCATAATATTTGGCACCCTTATTAATCAAGAATCTGTCGATGTCTTGGCCTCCACAACTCAGTGGCAATGAATTCCACATATTCACCACCCTCTGACTAAAGAAATTCCTCCTCATCTAAAGGTAGGTCTTTTTACTCTGAGGCTGTGCCCTCTGGTCCTAGACTCTTTCACTAATGGAAACATCCTCTTCACATCCACTCTATCCAGGGCTTTCACTGATTTTTATATTTGTCAAAGTTTCTGAATTGTACCATAAATTAACCAAGTTAAAATTTAAGTGTCTTTATAGGTGGCAATTTAAATCGACCAATATTTGCATTGATTACTTTAATAAAAATCTTGCTTTTCTTTCTACAGCTGGAAAAGCTAGATTGAAATGATCTAGTGCTGAATCTTGCTTTGTTAGTAAGAGCTGATGTCGAACTAGTTCAGTGGGCATTCTTGGGAGTGTGGCAGTGGGCACATTGAAAGTGAAATGCTCATCTACACTACTCTGGAGTGAAGTGTGTTTAATTAATTGTTTCGGTCCAAGCGATCACATTCTTACTAAAGATCAGCAGTACTGGCATTTTATTTTCAGTTAGTCAATGATTTCTGTGATTATTTGAAGTATACAAAACTCATGAGAGGAATAGATCGGGTAGATGCACAGAGTCTTTTGCCCAGAGTAGGTGAATCGAGGACCAGAGGTCATAGGTTCAAGGTGAAGGGGAAAAGATTTAATAGGAATCAGAGGGGTAAATTTTTCACGCAGAGGGTGGTGGGTGTATGGAACAAGCTGCCAGAGGAGGTAGTTGAGGCTGGGATTATCCCGTTGTTTAAGAAACAGTTGGACAGGTACCTGGATAGGACAGGTTTGGAGGGATATGGACCAAGCGCAGGCAAGGGTAGCTGGGACTTTGTTGGCCGGTGTGGGCGAGTTTGGCCGAAGGGCCTGTTTCCACACTGTATCACTCTATGACTCTAGATCGTTTGTGCCGTTTACAGAATGATGATGACGAAGTCATGTGCGAACAAATCTGAATTAGAATATGATATATTTTCTGTGGATCTTGATGAATGTACGTTTGATTCAAATGATGCCAAATATTTAATTACAGAGACAAGATGTTTCCAGTGTTAGGATTTGGTGCACAAATACCGCCAAACTGGCAGGTAAATGCAGATAATTTTGTGATTCATTATTTTACTTTATTGATATTCAAACAGCATTATATGATATTTATTTTCCTTTTTCAGGTATCACATGAATTTCCAATTAATTTCAATTCTGCCAACCCATTCTGTACAGGTATGGAATTCTATAAAATGTATGATATTGGGTTGGAAATAATAAATTTTGGGGAATGCATAATAAACTTGTTCATCATTTAGCATAATTAGACATTTTTGTCCTGTCGGTTTTTATTCTAATTATTATTTCTTCTGGATCTCCGTTCAGGTAGTGATAATTTTGCCCTGGCAAAATTAGTAAATAACTACCAAAATAAATTTGAGCTACGGAATAAAAGTATGATCATATGGGATTTGTGAAAGGGTGTTGAGCTTCTGCTGTTGGAATAACTTAAGTCACACACAGTAATTAAGATCCAAATACTTTATTAACGTTATAGCATAGGTGACTTCATCTTAGCACGTAACTCCAAAAGTGAGGGAGAAACGGCTTTCTGTCAAACTAGTGGGCTTAACTACAAAGTATGACTCGTAACATGAGCCACACTGATCTGCACAGGGTTTAAAAAATACTCTGTTATACAGAGTATTGAACTAGATAACTGAGAATAATGGCTGCAGGTTCATTGCAGCAGGACATAAAACGGTTTACTTTCGAAACTGACAAGGCAGCCCCTTCCTTTCATACTTGTGTAATGATAATATAGAAACAATGCAACATCTACTTCTCGTTCATGTTAAACAAAACTTCCTCATCTGCCTATAATACAATCAGTATTCCCTTGCCTGCTGACAGCACACTGATGGCAACAGAGCTGTTGAGAGGAAAGCTTCCTGTATGATACTTTTAACAGAGATTAAATGGAGGGAAAAGGGGTTGTATTACGGACAATAATGATACTGACAGTTTTCTAGGAACACAACTGTTGTACCATAGCTTTCTGTAACACTAACCCTTTATTCACAATTCAATCCCATGTTATAAATTGAGATGCATTCCTATGGGATTGGTTGTATTTTCATTATTTTGATTGTGAATATCCTGAAAGGGTGTTATCCTAGATTGCTATTCCAGGAATTCCCTTCCATGTCTGAAAACATGTACACTTTAACCTCCATCTTGGGCATGAATTAGATTGCATTATAAGTTCATATGTTCTAGGAGCAGAATTAGGCAATTCAGCCCTTCTTGCCTAATGCACCGTTCAATCATGGCTGATCTATTTTTCCCTCTTAACCCCATTCTCCAGCCTTCACCCCATAACCCCTGACACCCGTACTAATCAAAAATCTATCAATCTCCACCTTAAAAATATCCATTGACTTGGCCTCCACAGCTGTTTGCTGCAATGAATTCCACAGATTCACCTAAAGGAATTCCTCCTCATTTCTTTTCTAAAGGTATGTCCTTTTATTCTGAGGCTGTGCCCTTTGGTTCTAGACTCTCATACTAGTGGAAACATCCATTCCATATTCACTCCAGCCAGGTCTTTATATTTTAATACATTCGATTTACAAGTGCATACAAACTGCTCAATGCAACCAACTGTGTTTTTGTGCCCCATAAACCACCTAAACAGCCTATTTGTAAGCTTTTTGTAATTTATTTTAATCTCTAATTTTGGCTCAGAGCTTCATGGTCCTCTTTCTAATGAGCACAACCTGTCCTGTACCACGTTCACTGCACAGGTGAAGTATATGCTGAGATCGTGCGTACAAGTTCTTGGGTTGGGGCATGAAGTCATACCTCCTGGCTCACATTCTATCATTAATCCTAGGTTGGTGCCTGATATCCAATTTCTCTCTGATCTTTTCATGAATAAACCCACAGCCAATGCTCAAGAGCAAAATGTTATAATATTTTTATTTATGTATTTAAAAAAAAAAAAATTATTTGTATTTTTATTAGAAGCAGTGTACAGTAGTATAGACCGCGGCATATGACAAAATGCATTTAATGTACACCTTCTATTTTTAATTTAACAAGAGAAAAATAGAACAAGAGAGAAAGAGCGAAAAAGAGAGGGTAAAATAAATAGTGATGTGTAAACCCCTAGACTAGCAGATAGTGCAGTCCAGGAGTGAACGAGTAAAAGCCTATAGAAGAGAAAGAAGACAAAAACCAAGAATGATATAGAAAAAGAAAAAAAGAGACCCTTAGGTGTTGATATACCTGCTTCGTTTCTCACCACACCCATCACCCTGTTTGTGGATCGGTTTAATTCCAGAGTTGTGTCGCACCATACTATACTTGTAATGAATCAATAAAAGGAGACCATATCTTTAAAAATTGCTCTGATTTTCCTGCTAAGACGAGTCTCATATCTTCAAAAATGTTATAATAATTTGATCCCCAGAATGTATTAATATATAATTTATGATTCAGCATTTGTTGTATAAATTATATTATGATTCTCGGAAAACAGCTGATGCATAATGCAATACTTTAGCTTTGTGTGTGCACTTTGCACGTACTACAATTTTCAGGTCTCCTCTATTATTTCAAAGTAAAAGATCCCCTAAAAGCTTATCTTTTTGGATTAAACATTATATTTTAAGAAGGTCCAAAAGACTCAAAGCATTACAGATAATTGCCTTATTGTTAAATATGTAAAATATTTTTTAGCAATGTCTTTTCGGAAAGCACTGTAACATGGTAGACTATTGACCGTAAGATATAGGAGCAGAATTGGGCCTTTCAGCCCATCGAGTCTGCTCCGCCATTCGATCATGGCTGATCTATTATTTGTATCTCAATCCCATTGTCCTGCCTTCTCTCTGTCATCTTTGAGTCCTTACTAATCAAGAACTTATTGAACTCTGCTTTAAATATACCCAATGTCTTGGCCTCCGCCACCATCTGTGGCAATGAATTCCACAAATTCACCACACTCTGGCTAAAGAAATTCCTCCTCATCTCCATTCTAAAGGTACGTATTTTTATTCTGAGGTTGTTCCCTCTGGTCCTAGACTCCTCCACTACTGGAAACATCCTATCCACGACCACTTTATATCGGCCTTTCATTATTTGGAAGGTTTCAATGAGATCTCCACTTATTCTTCTAAACACCAGCGATACAGATCCAGAGCCATCAAACACTCTGTAAATATTTTGCCTGTTAATATTACTAATCAAAATTTGCCTTTCTCATCAGTAATAGAAATTTTGCAGATAAAGTCACATTTCATGTTCATGGAGAATATTGTGTCGGAAGGAACTGCAGATGCTGGTTTAAACCGAAGATAGATACAAAGAGCTGGAGTAAGTCAGCGGGACAGGCAGCATCGCTGGAGAGAAGGAATGGATGACGTTTCGAGTCGACCTCGAACCAAAATCCATTCCTTCTCTCTAGAGATGCTGCTTGTCCCGCTGACTTACTCCAGCTTTTTGTATCTATCTTATGGAGAATATTGACTTGGCCGCAGAAACAGCTTTAACGTAGTGGCTAGAAGTAAAATGTCTGACGCTTAAAAATGTAACCATGGTAGATTGTCATCCCGTAACTAACTTTCTCCAATTTCCATGTTAGGAGTACAAGGGATTGTGGACACCTATCGTAAGTGTCTTCCGCAAATTCGACTTTATGGACCAACAAATTTTTCCCCCATTATAAACCACGTTGCGAAATTTGCAGCTACAGCAGCACAACAGCCAACTGCATCGGTGAGTTCAGCAAAAACATTGCAGGTATCGGAGATATGCAGTAAAACTGCAATGCTGGAAAACGCCTGTGCATGGTGTGGGGAGGGGGACAGGGCGCGTTAACGTTTTATTCTCTCAATTTTGCACATGCAGGATTATTTAGCTGCAAGAAGAGGTCTTTGTGTATCTGCGGATATTTTTGCTTTTATAATACGCTGGCAGGAAGGTATTAATTGCTTCTGCAAACTTCTGTGCCCAGATGTGATTGTGGGTGAAAAAAGGACACAAAGTGCTGGAGAAACTGTGAACCAAGCAGCCCATCTGGAGAACATGGAAAGGTGACATTCCATGTTTTACAGAGATTAGACGTGGATCTCTGGAGAACATTAATAGGTAATGTTTAGGGCTGGGTCCCTTCTGCAGTCTGAAGAAGGGTCCTGAACCAAAACGTCACCTTTCCATATTCTCCAGAAGTGCTGCTTGATCTGCTGAGTTACTCCAGGACTTTGACTTTTTTTATAAAGGAGCATCTGCTGATCTTTGTATCCTGATTTGTCAGTTTGTTTTTCTTGTAATTACATTTGGATATTACTAATAATTTTGGGAAAGTTGTAAAAATATTTAATTTGTATGCAGTATTTGTAATGATTGTTTTATTAATAATATTTCTTTACCTGAAAAAAAAATATATATATATATATGCGTGTGTGTGGTTGCGTGTGTGCGTAGTGTATTCAGAGTTGGGGAACATCAGGATTAGTATGGATATGATTACAGGATTTTACTGATGATTGAGTGGCACAGTGCCTTTCAGCCTGGTTTAATCCTGACCTTGCATGCTGACCATGTGGAGTTTGCACGTTCTATCTGTGACTGTGTGGGTTTCCTCTGCTGGCTGTGGTTTTTGCCCACATCCCAAAGATGTGGGTTTGTAGGTTGATTGGATCTTGTAAATTGCTGCTAGTGTGCAGGCAATGGATGAGAAAGTGGGAAAACATGAAACTAGTGTGACCAGGTGATCGATGGTCACCATGGACTCGGTGGACTGAAGGGTCTGTTTCCATGCCATCTAAACGCAGTGTTAATATGCCTCGGTATACTCTCTCCATCCACAGCTACTGAAATAATTAAATGTACTAATTAGGCACTTTACATTAAACTAAAGCCCCTGTTGCACTTGCGTGTCGTTGGCACGCTAATTACGCGACCTCGTGGTCACGCGACGGTCCCGTGAAGGTCGCGGACAATTTCATGCTTCCGTACAGCCGTCTGGAGCGAGTGACGTCATTTGAAGATGGACACACAATGCTGGAGTAACTCAGCGGGACCGGCAGCATCTCTGGAGAGAAGGAATGAGTGACGTTTCGTGTCGAGACTCTTCTTCTGAAAGAAGGGTCTTGACCCAAAACGTCACAAAATGTGATTCTCTCCAGAGATGCTGCCTGAGTTACTCCAGCATTTTGTGTCTATCTTCAATTTTCTTGGCCCCGCTCTGGGAGTAGAAGTGGGGAGCGGATCCGGACCGCAACGGCCGTGAGCCGCAGGCCGAGTTCGACGATCGTTTGCCTGCTTCTGCTGCTGTTGGAGGTGAGACGTTGCGTCGCGCCAGGGTCTTGGGCCTGTCCCACTTTGGCCGTCAGTTACACGACAGGCCGTTGGCGCGCAAAGATTTTGTTCGCTACAAAATTTCGGAGCGCCGCGCGATACCGCGCACAACTCCATACCCCTCCGCGCTTCTCAGTGGGACCGGCCCCGCGCGGCCATACGATGCCGTTCGCATCAACGCGATGACGAGGTCGCTTAATTTGCGTGCCAAGGACACGTAAGTGGGACGGGCCCTTAACACTTAAACTAAACTAAACAAAGAGAAAGGATCTCAAATAACATTTGCCAATGAAGCAGCAATACTTAGCACTTCCCACAAAGATTCCAATGGAGATTCTTTTCCAATGTATGCTACTGACAGGAGTGAATTCGAAGAGAATCCTGCCATATGATGGGTTTAATATCAAGTTGGCTGAACAGACAATCACACTTAAATATTCTTGCATAAAATATGCAAGGAAATAAAACCCACAATTCTTAATTGTCCTTCTTGAACATGAGACGTGGGCTGAAACCTTGCACATCATCATATTTGAAGAGAGAGTTTAGTTTAGTTTATTGTCACGTGTACCAAGGTACAGTGAAAAGCTTTTGTCGCGTGCTAACCAGTCAGCGGAAGGACTATACATGATTACAATCGAGCCATTTACAGTGTATAGATACATGATAAAGTGAATATGTGATTAATGTTTAGTGCAAGATAAAGCCCGTAAAGTTCGAGCAAGGATTGTCCGAGGGGCTCCAATATGGTAGATAGTAGTTCAGGACTGCACTCTAGTTGTGGTAGGATGGTTCAGTTGCCTGATAACAGCTGGGAAGAAACTGTCCCTGAATCTGGAGGTTTGCGTTTTCACACTTCAATACTTTTTGCCCGATGGGAGAGGGGAGAAGAGGGAATGGCCAGCGTGTGACTCGTCCTTGATTATGTTTCTGGCCTTGACGAGGCAAGGTGAGGTATAAACGGAGTCAATAGAAGAGAGGTTGGTTTGTGTGATGGTCTGAGCTGCGTCCACAATTCTCTGCAATTTCTTTTAGAAACATAGAAAATAGGTGCAGGAGTAGGCCATTTGGCCCTTTGAGCCTGCACCGCCATTCAATATGATCATGGCTGATCATCCAACTCAGTATCCTGTACCTGCCTTCTCTCCATACCCCCTGATCCCTTCAGCCACAAGGGCCACATCTAACTCCCTCTTAAATATAGCCAACGAACTGGCCTCAACTACCTTCTGTGGCAGAGAGTTCCAGAGATTCACCACTCTCTGTGTGAAAAATGTTTTTCTCATCTCGGTCCCCTTTATCCTTAAACTGTGACCCCTTGTCCTGGACTTCCCCAACATCGGGAACAATCTTCCTGCATCTAGCCTGTCCAACCCCTTAAGAATTTTGTAAGTTTCTATAAGATCCCCCCTCAATCTTCTAAATTCTAACGAGTACAAGTCTTTCTTCATATGAAAGCCCTGACATCCCAGGATTCAGTCTGGTGAACATTCTCTGTACTCCCTCTATAGCAAGAATGTCTTTCCTCAGTCTTATTCAGTCTCCTACTTATGTTCTTGGATGGAGCTGTTCCCAAACCAAGCTGTGATGCTTCCCGATAAAATACTTTCTATGGCGCATCTGTAGAAGTTGGTGAGAGTTGTTGGGGACGTGCCAAACTACATTCGAGAAAAAATAAAATTCCTAACCATAGAGGCTATGCAGTTGAAACTTTTGCTCTATTTTACATTGGATCCAGCTGCTGGGGGTTGGGGGAACTGGAATTCGTGTCAGTTCATTTCCCTTGATTGTAATGGAGAAAGTTGGAAAAACAGTAGCGTATTGATGTATGTGTGATGACTGATAGCTGCTATGGTATTTTCCCGTTAAATGATTCTGATGTCAAAATTGTGACATTTTACTTTTATTGTTGTCACCTGCACCGAACTACAGTGAAAAGTTTTGTTTTTGCATGCTATCCAAATAGATCAGATATATCATATATCAATACAGTCAGGTCAAACTCGGATACAATAATTAGAGCAAAAGGGAAGCTATGGAGGGCAGACTATAGTTCTCGGCATTGTCGCCCATCAGTTCCATGGACAAAGTCCAATGTCTACAATGGGGTATAGGTGAATCAGACAGTACCAATAGACAATAGGTGCAGGAGTTGGCCATTCAGCCCTTCGAACCAGCACTGCCATTCAATGTGATCATGGCTGATCATCCACAATCAGTACCCCGTTCCCGCCTTCTCCCCATATCCCCTGATCCCCCTCCACTATCTTTAAAGGCCCTATCTAGCTCTCTTGAAAGTATCCAGAGAACCGGCCTCCACCACCCTCTGAGGCAGAGAATTCCACACTCACAACTCTCTGTGTGAAAAAGTGTTTCCTCGTCTCCGTTCTAAATGGCTTACCCCTTATTCTTAAATTGTGGCCCCTGGTTCTGGACTTCCCCAACATCGGGGACATGTTTCCTGCCTCTAGCATGTCCAAACCCTTAATAATCTTATATGTTTCAATAAGATCCCCTCTCAACCTTCTAAATTCCAGAGTATACAAGCCCAGCCGCTCCATTCTCTCAGCATATGACAGTCCCGCCATCCCGGGAATTAACCTTGTGAACTTGCGCTGCACTCCCTCAATAGCAAGAATGTCCTTCCTCAAATTTGAAGACCAAAACTGTACCCTAACTTATGGAAGGTCCGTTCAGAAGCCAGATAAGAGAGGATTGGGACAAGTCTTTGACTATGTTGGTGTTTTTCCAAGGCAGCATGAAGTGTAGATGGAGTCTATGGTGGTAATTTGGGTGATGGATGGTCAGCATGGACCTAGTGGTCCAATGAGCCTGTTTTCATGCTGTGTTTATTAACTAAACATATAGGGTTGATGCTTTCTCCTGGATAGTTTCAGAATATCAGTAATGTTTGCATATGGATAAAGCATAACAGTTTCCTGATTGTAATAATATATATAATGGTGTGATAAGATATAAACTAGTCATCAAGATAAAAGCAGCATTTGTATTTGGATAAACTGATTATTGAACCACAAATATAAGAGTCGGAAAATATACTTGCTGATTGACAAATAATTGAACATGGTATTTTAACAATCACTCATTCCCGATACAATTATATCATATTTTACATTGACATCAAGTCACTTCTTAGAGGCAACCTTTTAATAAATGAAGAGATTGCAACTGAGAACTATTATTTCCTCACATTACTTTTTGCATTAAGTTCCATGTTGACCACATGTCCCAGCTTTGGTTATAAGCACCAGAACTTTTTATCTTACAACTTGTTTTAATCCACTTTCCTGATGCCATCTCTTGAATACATTGACTCTTAGGATAATATAAAACTGGTATCGTTATTCTTTGCAGTTATTCGTTATTTTCGAATAGATAGATATATCTCACCTGATTTTCACCTAAATTTAAGTGGTATGTCATAAACTCTAGATATGTTTTAAAGTAAAATGTATTGCCTTGGAATTTTTGAGCCTTGGATTCTTGGTTGGCTTTTAGTGATGTGTCTGTAATACTCTCACCCTTTGAGTTTAGTTTTTAGTTTAGTTTAGAGACTTGTGGTTTCTGGAGACGTGTGGTTTCATGCATTGAGTCAGGGATGTTCTATCATGCTTCAGGGTAGGTCATTAAAGTGTTTGATATTGAATACTTCAAGGCGATGTATGATATGTATCCCACTACCAAATTCATTTGTGAAACACCAACCATTTCTATGGCAAGCATGTCAAGTTACAAGTGACACATGCGTAGGAAGGAACTGCAGACGCTGGTTTAAACCGAAGATAGACACAAAATGGTGGAGTAACTCAGCGGGAGACAGGCAGCATCTCTGGAGATAAGGAATAGGTGATATTACAGACTGGAACCTTTCTTCAGTCTGTTCACCTTTTGCCTGCCGTGCTTTGTCCTGCCTTTCCCTTCCCCTCCCTCTTCGAGCTTTTCCCTCTCTGACTCTCAGACTGAAGACCCGAAACGTCACTAATTCCTTCACTCCAGAGATGCTGCCTGTCCCGCTGAGTTTTTTAACACCATTTTAATATGTGCCTGTCCATACTTGGGCGATACACTTTTTGAGCTTCATCACTTGCAGTGAGGCCACATATCCAGAGGAGAACATGTGTGTGATATCAGAGTGTCTCCGTGTCCTTTTATTTTTCGAAACCATGTACAGTGTGATAAATACTTAAATATAACACCAAGGTGAAGCTCTTGAACATTGGTATAATTTGTGATTTTTTGTTTTGTTTTTAACAGCAATATTACATCTTGCTGATCATTACAGACGGAGTGATAACAGACTTGGATGAAACTAGACAGGCCATTGTGAATGCTTCTAAGCTGCCATTATCTCTGATCATTGTTGGTGTTGGTGAGGCAGATTTCACTGCCATGGAGTTTCTGGACGGTGATGACGGAGTTCTGAGATCTCTGACTGGAGAAGCAGCAGTCCGAGACATTGTCCAGTTTGTGCCATATAGGAAATTCCAGAATGTGAGTATTTTCTGTTAAGCTGGTATTCAAATATTGAGGCCAAAGAGGCAAAGAAGTAACTGGTGTGCAGGAGAGTAATAATTTAAATATTTAGTCCGCTCCACATGGCAAGACTTCTTTTCCTCACCATTGTTGATGCTGGTGAACTGCAATCCTTTTACGAGTTCCAAACACCGTGATCAATGTGACATTTAAGTTGCAATACATCCCTTGCACACCAAGCGCTGGAATAACTCGATAGGTCAGGTAACATCTCTAGAGAAAAAGGATAGGTGACTTTTGGGTCGGGACTCCAGAGCTGCTGCCTGACCCGCTGAGTTATCCCTGCATTTTGTGTCCATCTTTGGTATAAACCAACATCTGCAGATCTTGGTTTCTACAGATCTCACATCATTAAAGGCCTAAAACAAGTCTCCCTTGGTTTTTGAGTCATCTGGTACTTGTACATAACATTCAGAGTAGCAATACCGCACAGAAACAGGCCCTCCTGCCCAACTCATCTTGGCTGGTTGAAATGTCCATCTAATCTTGAACATTGAATTCTTTAACTTCAAGTAGCCCTTGCTTTCCCTCGCTTTCCGTCCCCTCTCCTTCCCCAGTTCTCCTTCCTGTTTTACTGCCTTCAACTACTTTCTATTTCTGTACCACCCACTCCCCTGACATCAGTTTGAAGAAGGGTCTCGTCCCGAAACATCACCCATTCCTTCTCTCCAGAGATACTGCTTGTCCCGCTGAGTTACTCCAACATTTTGTGTCTATCTTTGATTTAAACCAGCATCTGCAGTTCTTTCCTACCCATCTAATCTAGTCCACTTGCCTGCATTAGGGCCATATCCTTCTAAACATTTTTTCCTATCCATCTATCTGTCCAAATGCCTTTTAAATATTCTACCTGCCTCAACCACTCTCGCTGGCAGCTCGTTCGATATACCCACCGTGTGAAATTGCTCCTTATTAAATTTTGCCACTCTCGCCTTAAAATGATGTTCTCTTGTTTTTGAGTGCCTTTTCCTGAGAAAAAGAGTAAGCTTTTGCCTTATACATTCCCTGGTGACGTCACACCAGTTTTTCCACTTTGAAAGAAATGACCTGAAATTCGGGAAATTCGGGTTGTCTTCGGGTAATTTTAGGGAAATGAAATAATATCGGGAAATTTCCCGGCCCGTTAAGCCTTCCTGAACGGCTCATGTGCGACTTCTGCCCCAACTGCACACGAGCGGATACCGGGCACACTGCGCACGTGTGGGGAGACGCGACGGGGTCCAATCAAACCCGCGGGATGATTTATGGAGAAAAAGTGTGTGCGTGTATATTCACGACCTGCGCAGTTGGGGGTGGCCCGTCAGCCGCGTCACAATTGAAAATGCCTTCTCCATGCACATGCGCAGTGGGCCCGGTATCCGCATGTGCGCAGTTGGGGCAGAAGTCGCACATGAGCCGTTGGGGAAGGCTTATCGGGCCAGGAAATACCATCAAATTCCAGGAAATTTGGAATTCTATTTCAGGAAAAAAAAATTGAGGTGTGGAAACACTGCGTTATACACGCAATGTGTAAGATCATCCCTCGGCCTCTTGTGCTCTAGTCCTGGCAATCTTCTCTGTGGTTTTTCCAGCTTAATGCCATCTTTCCGACAGCAGTTTGATTAAAACTGAACACTATACTCCTAGTGTGGTCTCACCAAAGTCTTGTACAACTCCTGTAATGCCCTGAATGATTAAGGCCAGCATGCCAATGTTGTCTTCACCATGTAATCATAAGTTTAAATCATAGGAGCAGAATTAGGCAATTTGGCCTGGAGTTTACTCCACTATTCATTCGATTATGGCTGATCTATGTCAGGCGTTTGTGTGCCCCTATAAATAAATGTGGATTTAATTAAAATGAATCATTTGTTTTGAAGGTACCATCCTATCAGGGGACCAACCATTCTTAAGTTTCTGTTTGTCTGTCCACAGGCTGCCAAAGAAGCTCTTGCACAAAGTGTACTGGCTGAAGTTCCTCGCCAAGTTACCTGCTACTTTAACACACACAAACTCTCTCCTCTAAGTAGGCAAACGCCGTCAAATGAACAGAAGCCGTCAAATGAACAGAAGTCGTCAAATGAACAGAAGCCATCAAATGTACAGAAGTCGGCAAATGACCAAGACCTGCAAGGGGAACTAAACCTTGAAGACGGTTTGGATTTCTAATTGATGGGGAGTTACAGTTTCTGAAATATGCTTATGTCAAAGTGCCATTGCATTTATTAGTCCTATGTAAACCTATAGTTATTAATAAAATATCCAATTTAAAGTCAAAAGCCAACAAATTGGTGTTCTTCCACATCAATAATTATTTTCTATTTTGGACATTTTCCAAAGCAAGTAGTTCTTATTAGTTTGGTGCCCTAGGTCTTGTCATAGGTATGTGTGTGTCTGTGCACAAGATCTGAAAGGAATTATGCAATGCTTTTGATCTTTGTGTTGTACAGAGTTTACAGGCTATTTGGTCTATTAGTTTGGGCATTTCCAAATCAATGAAGAGGCAATCAATTAGTTTCCCTACCTATGACCGTATAGGCTGATGGAGTACAAGGTTAGAAGCCGTCCAGTTTCAGTTGCTTGGGTCTTGAGCATTGATATTATTTAAAGCATGCATACAAAACTGAAAAGTGGCCAATTGTATGAGTTTCAATCTGACTGACAGTTTCAATCATCAATAAAAGCAATTTAATGTCATCAACATGATTTAATGGATTTGTACTGATTAAGTCAGCAAGTTTGTAACCAGAACATTGTATTTTCATTTTCACCTTGGTGTAACTAGACAGCAATTATATTTAACAGGCAGCATTAGAAATTAAAAAATACTCGGCATGCTGGCTTCAGATAATGTCTTGGCTGCTCTATCAACTTGACCTTTAGTGTCAATAACATGAGTTAGTTACACCAGTGCTCAGCATCATTGGAGCAGCTTTCGCCACAAAATGGTGGCTCATTGTGAAAGAGAAGAGACGAGCAGAAATCAAAAAGCATCTTTTTACTCAAGACCTTACTTAGCACTACAATCACTTCCCATTGAAACAATAGACTTCTGCTTTTTTCCTCCTCTGCACACACACACACACTGCATGACGCCTCAGTACAAAATGTTCTGAATTTAAAAATAAAACATTGAGGAACATTTCTTTTATACTATGGTTAGCTGTTATGAACCAAGTCAGTTTGAATTATGCGAGAAAAACTTTCAATTTTGTAGATTTACCTTTTGTGCCATATTGTGTTCTTGCATTGTTTTCATTTTTGACTATATACGTTTAATGCAAGTATTAATGCATGTAAGAAATGAAATAGAAATTATTCATGTTGTGTAATTTTTATATGTTGTCATGCGCCATTTGGAATTAAAAAAATTGAAGACTTGGCCAAAATTGTATGGGCTTGTTTCAAGAAAATAAATGTGCTTATGAGAATCTGTAAACAATGAATGTTATAGCTCTTTCTGCAATAAAGAACGCATAGAAGGCTTGCATACGACATTGTTGTCTTATTATACAGATTAATGTTATTCTTATATTTTGATCATCAAACAGTTTCTTATGGGTGAAAAAAGGAATCTAATCACCTGATTGGCTTTTGAGGTGTCCATATCATTCTATTTCCACTTCCGGTTTTAAGCACCTTCTGGTAATTAAAAATCTGAACTAATTTGACAAAACTGCATTTGTGGCATTGTTCATGTTTGCATATATTTATCATAAGTTTTAGTATGTGTCAGAAAACAATGTGCTGCAATTTTACAAAATATACCTTTCAAAAGGTTTATCAAAGGTGACTGGCGAAAGAGAGGGATGTTGGGAGAAAGATGGAAGATCCACCTAAAATAATTTGGGGTGACTGGAAAAGCTTTGTCAACTCTGAAAACGATCTCCTGGTTGCCAAGCATTTGAACTCTCCTTACCATTCCCATACAGACCAATCTATCCTAGGCCTCCTCTACTGTCTGAGTAAGAACACACGCAAATTGGAAGAACAGCACCTCGTATTTCGCTTTTGCAGTTGCCAACCCCAGCTAATGGAAGGACTGTTTCGAAGCCTGATAATAGAAGGGAAGAAGCCATTTCTGAGACCGGCAGTGTGTGCTTTCAAGGTTCAGTACCTTCTGCCAGATGGGAGCAGGGAGAAAATGGAATGACTGGGGTGGGCCAAGTCTTTGATTATGTTGGTTATTAATTATTATTACTTTTCTAGATACTAGTAATTGGCTCCTGAACTATTGGCAAACAATTATAATATAGGGTCTACTGAAAATTGTGGATAGGGAATTAGTTGTTTGTGCTTGTACATAAAAAATGTAATTATCATACTTTCTTTCTCACAAAATACACAAAGTGCTGGAGTAATTTACCAGGTAGACAAATATGCTGGAGAAACTCAGCGGGTGAGGCAGCATCTTTGGAGCGAAGGAATAGGCGACGTTTCGGGTCGAGGCCCTTCTTCAGATTGATTTAGCAGGTCAGGCAGCATCTCTGGAGAACATGGATAGGTGATGTTTCTGGCCAGGACCTTTCTTCAGACTGAGTGAGGAGGTGGGAGGGGGGGAGAGCTGGGAGAGCAGAGAGGCAGGACAAAGCTCCGTTGCTGCCAACCCGCTGCCTAATTTTTACAGAGAAAGATCGTCACTGAAATTCTTCTCTCAAATGTTCTTGTCATGAAGTTACACCTCACCTGCAACAAACTTTCGACTGGCATGAAACAGGAACATAGCAACATAGAAAATAAGTGCAGGAGTAGGCCATTCGGCCCTTCCAGCCTGCACCGCCATTCAATATGACCATGGCTGATCATCCAACTCAGTATCCTGTACCTGCCTTCTCTCCATACCCCCTGATCCCTTTAGCCACAAGGGCCACATCTATTAAATATAGCCAATGAACTGGCCTCAACTACCTTCTGTGGCAGAGAATTCCACAGATTCACCACTCTGTGTAAAAAATGATTTTCTCATCTCGGTCCTAAAAGACTTCCCCCCCCCCCCCCCCCCCCCCCCCCCCCCCCCTTAATCCTTAAACTGTGACCCGTTGTTCTGGACTTCCCCAACATCGGGAATAATCTTCCTGCATCTAGCCTGTCCAACCACTTAAGAATTTTGTAAGTCTCTATAAGATCCCCCCTCAATCCTCTAAATTCTAGCGAGTACAAGCCGAGTCTATCCAGTCTTTCTTCATATGAAAGTCCTGCCATCCCAGGAATCAGTCTGGTGAACCTTCACTGTACTCCCTCTATGGCAAGAATGTCTTTCCTCAGATTAGGAGACCAAAAATTGTATGCAATACTCCAGGTGTGGTCTCACCAGGACCCTGTACAACTGCAGTAGAACCTCCCTGCTCTTATACTCAAATCCTTTTTGCTATGACTGCTAACATATCATTCGCTTTCTTCATTGCCTGCTGCACCTACATGCCTACTTTCAATGACTGGTGTACCATGACACCCAGGTCTCGTTGCATCTTCCCTTTTCCCAATCGGCCACCATTCAGATAATAGTCTACTTTCCTGTTTTTGCCACCAAAGTGGATAGTCTCACATTTATCCACATTATACTGCATCTGCCATGCATTTGCCCACTCTCCCAGCCTATCCAAGTCACCTTGCAGCCTCCTAGCATCCTTCTCACAGCTAACACTGCCCCCCAGCTTCATGTCATCCGCAAACTTGGAGATGTTGCATTCAATTCCCTCATCCAAATCATTAATATATATTGTAAATAGCTGGGGACCCAGCACTGAGCCTTGCGGTACTCCACTAGTCACTGCCTGCCATTCTGAAAAGGACCCGTTTACTCCTACTCTTTGCTTCCTGACTGCCAGCCAGTTCTCTATCCACATCAATACTGAACCCCCAATACCGTGTGCTTTAAGTTTGCATACTAATCTCTTATGTGGGACCTTGTCGAAAGCCTTCTGGAAGTCCAGATATAACACATCCACTGGTTCTCCCTTATCCACTCTACTAGTTACACCCTCATAAAATTCTATAAGATTCGTCAGACATGATTTACCTTTCATAAATCCATGCTGACTTTGTCCAATGAATTCACCACTTTCCAAATGTGTTGCTATCCCATCTTTAATAACTGACTAGCATTTTCCTCACTACCGATGTTAGACTAACTGGTCTGTAATTCCCCGTTTTCTCTCTCCCTCCATTTTTAAAAAGTGGGGTTACATTAGCTACCCTCCAATCCTCAGGAACTACTCCAGAATCTAAAGAGTTTTGAAAAATTATCACTAATGCTTCCACTATTTCTGGGGCTACTTCCTTAAGTACTCTGGGATGCAACTTATCTGGCCCTGGGGATTTATCAGCCTTTAATCCATTCAATTTACCTAACACCACTTCCCGGCTAACCTGGATTTCACTCAGTCCCTGCTATTTCCAGCAGATTATTTATGTCTTCCTTAGTGAAGACAGAACCAAAGTAGTTATTCAATTGGTCTGCCATGTCCTTGTTCCCCATGATCAATTTGCCTGTTTCTGACTGCAAGGGACCTACATTTGTTTTAACTAATTTTTTCTCTTCACATATCTATAAAAACTTCTGCAGTCAGTTTTTATGTTCCCTGCAGTTTTCTTTCATAATCTATTTTCCTTTTCCTAATTAAGCCCTTTGTCCTCCTCTGCGGAACTGAATTTCTCCCAGTCCCCTGGTAGGCTGTTTTTTCTGGCTAATTTGTTTGCTTCATCTTTTGTTTTGATACTATCCCTGATTTCCCTTGTTATCCACGGATGCACTACCTTCCCTGATTTATTATTTTGCCAAACTGGGATGAACAATTGTTGAGGTTCATCCATGCAGTCTTTAAATGCCTTCCATTGCATATCCACCGTCAACCCTTTAAGAATCAATTGCCAGTCTATCTTGGCCAATTCACGTCTCATACCCTCAAAGTAACCTTTCTTTAAGTTCAGGACCCTTGTTTCAGAATTAACGATGTCACTCTCCATCCTAATGAAGAACTCAACCATATTGTGGTCAATCTTGCCCAAGGGGCCACGCACAACAAGACTGCTAACTAACCCTTCCTCATTACTCAATACCCAGTCTAGAATAGCCTGCTCTCTCGTTGGTTCCTCTACATGTTGGTTTAGAGAACTATCCCGCATACATTCCAAGAAATCATCTTCCTCAGCACCCCTGCCAATTTGATTCACCCAATCTATATGTAGATTGAAGTCACCCATTATAACTGTTTTACCTTTGTTGCACGCATTTCTAATTTCCTGTTTGATGCCCACCCCAACTACTACTACTGTTAGGTGGCCTGTACACAACTCCCACTAGCGTTTTCTGCCCCTTAGTGTTTCGCAGCTCTACCCATATCGATTCCACATCCTCCAAGCTAATGTCCTTCCTTTCTATTGCGTTAATCTCCTCTCTAACCAGCAACGCTACCCCACCTCCTTTTCCTTTCTGTCTATCCCTCCTGAATATTGAATATCCCTGGATGTTCAGCTCCCAGCCTTGGTCACCCTGGAGCCATGTCTCTGTGATCCCAACTATATCATATTCATTAATAACTATCTGCACATTCAACTCATCCACCTTATTACGAATGCTCCTTGCATTGAGACACAAAGCCTTCAGGCTTGTTTTTACAACACTCTTATCCCTTATACAATTATGTTGAAAAGTGGCCCTTTTTGATTTTTGCCCTGGATTTGTCTGCCTGCCACTTTTACTTTTCACCTTGCTACCTATTGCTCCCACCCTCATTTTACACCCCTCTGTCTCTCTGCTCATGCACCCATCCCCCTGCCACATTAGTTTAAATCCTCCCCGACAGCACAAGCAAACACTCCCCCAAGGACATTGGTTCCATTCCAGCCCAGGTGCAGACCGTCCTGTTTGTACTGGTCCCACTTCCCCCAGAACTGGTTCCAATGCCCAAGAAATTGGAATCCCTCCCCCTTGCACCATTTTTCAAGCCACGTATTCATCTGCAATATCCTCCTATTTCTACTCTGACTAGCCCGTGGCACTGGTAGTAATCCAGAGATTATTACCTTTGAAGTCTTACTTTTAAGTTTATCTCCTAGCTCCCTAAATTCACCTTATCCCGTTTTTTACCTATATCGTTGGCGCCAATGTGCACCACGACAACTGGCTGTTCACCCCCCCCCCCCCTCCAGAATGTTCTGCAGCCGTTCAGTGACATCCCTGACGCTTGCACCAGGGAGGCAACATACCATCCTGGAGTCTCGTTTGTGGCCGCAGAAACGCCTATCTATTCCCCTTACAATTGAATCCCCTATTACTATAGCCCTTCCACTCTTTTTCCTCCCCTCCTGTGCCGCAGAGCCACCCATGGTGCCATGAACTTGGCTGCTGCTGCCTTCCCCTGATGAGCCATCTCCCCCAACAGTATCCAAAATGGTATATCTGTTTAGGAGGGAGATGACCGCAGAGGACTCCTGCACTACCTGCCTACTGTTGCGCTGGCCAATGGCCACCCGTTCCCTTTCTGTCCGCTTAACGTTTACCTGCGGTGTGACCAACTCATTGTACGTGCTATTCACGACTTTCTCAGCATCGTGGATGCTCCAGTATGAATCCAACCGCAGCTCCAATCGTTCAATGCGGTCTGCCAGGAGCTGCAGCTGGACACACTTCCTGCAAACGTAGTCACCAGGGACACCGACCATATACCTGATCTCCCACATGTTGCAGGATGAGCAAACCATGGGGCCGATCTCAACTGACATGGCTGACCCCCAAATTAAATCAACTAATTCACACTATAAAAATCTTAATCCTTTAAACTGCACCTTTACTAAAAAGCACTGTACCCTTAACTCACTGAACCCTTAACTCACTGAACCCTTAACTCAATGTACCCTTAACTCAATGTACCCTTAACCAGAAAGCAGAAATGCAAACCTGGGGTTGCTCCCAATCAGCTGCTTCCTCTAGTCCGCTTCCACCAATCATCGGCTTCTACCAGCCCACTTCCTTGGAAGTGTGATGGAACATTGCAGATTGGGTTCCTCCTCTCGCTCCAACGGCTCCTGAGCCTCTGTGACAATCATTGGACAAAGTCAGCATGGATTTATGAAAGGTAAATCATGTCTGACGAATCTTATAGAATTTTTCGAGGATGTAACTAGTAGCGTGGATAGGGGAGAACCAGTGGATGTGGTGTATCTGGACTTCCAGAAGGCTTTCGACAAGGTCCCACATAAGAGATTAGTATACAAACATAAAGCACACGGCATTGGGGGTTCAGTATTGATGTGGATAGAGAACTGGCTGGCAAACAGGAAGCAAAGAGTAGGAGTAAACGGATCATTTTCACAATGGCGGGCAGTGACTAGTGGGGTACCGCAAGGCTCAGTGCTGGGACCCCAGCTATTTACTATATATATTAATGATCTGGATGAGGGAATTGAAGGCAATATCTCCAAGTTTGCGGATGACACTAAGCTGGGGGGCAGTGTTAACTGTGAGGAGGATGCTAGGAGACTGCAAGGTGACTTGGATAGGCTGGGTGAGTGGGCAAATGTTTGGCAGATGCAGTATAATGTGGATAAATGTGAGGTTATCCATTTTGGTGGCAAAAACAGGAAAGCAGACTATTATCTAAATGGTGGCCGATTAGGAAAAGGGGAGATGCAGCGAGACCTGGGTGTCATGGTACACCTGTCATTGAAAGTAGGCATGCAGGTGCAGCAGGCAGTGAAGAAAGCAAATGGTATGTTAGCTTTCATAGCAAACGGATTTGAGTATAGGAGCAGGGAGGTTCTACTGCAGTTGTACAGGGTCTTGGTGAGACCACACCTGGAGTATTGCGTACAGTTTTGGTCACCTAATCTGAGGAAAGACATTCTTGCCATAGAGGGAGTACAGAGAAGGTTCACCAGACTGATTCCTGGGATGGCAGGACTTTCATATGAAGAAAGACTGGATAGACTCGGCTTGTACATGCTAGAATTTAGAGGATTGAGGGGCTATCTTATAGAAACTTACAAAATTCTATTTGGATAGCATGCAAAAACAAAACTTTTCACTGTAGTTCGGTGCAGGTGACAATAAAAGTAAAATGTCACAATTTTGACATCAGAATCATTTAACGGGAAAATACCATAGCAGCTATCAGTCATCACACATACATCAATACGCTACTGTTTTTCCAATTTTCTCCATTACAATCAAGGGAAATGAACTGACACGAATTCCAGTTCCCCCAACCCCCAGCAGCTGGATCCAATGTAAAATAGAGCAAAACTTTCAACTGCATAGCCTCTATGGTTAGGAATTTTATTTTTTCTCTAATGTAGTTTGGCACGTCCCCAACAACTCTCACCAACTTCTACAGATGCGCCATAGAAAGTATTTTATCGGGAAGCATCACAGCTTGGTTTGGGAACAGCTCCATCCAAGAACATAAGAAGGAGACTGAATAAGACTGAGGAAGGACATTCTTGCTATAGAGGGAGTACAGAGAAGGTTCACCAGACTGATTCCTGGGATGTCAGGGCTTTCATATGAAGAAAGACTTGTACTCGCTAGAATTTAGAAGATTGAGGGGGGATCTTATAGAAACTTACAAAATTCTTAAGGGGTTGGACAGGCTAGATGCAGGAAGATTGTTCCCGATGTTGGGGAAGTCTAGGACAAGGGGTCACAGCTTAAGGATAAGGGGGAAATCCTTTAAAACCGAGATGAGAAGAACTTTTTTCACACAGAGAGTGGTGAATCTCTGGAACTCTCTGCCACAGAGGGTAGTTGAGGCCAGTTCATTGGCTATATTTAAGAGGGAGTTAGATGTGGCCCTTGTGGCTAAGGGGATCAGAGGGTATGGAGAGAAGGCAGGAACAGGATACTGAGTTGGATGATCAGCCATGATCATATCGAATGGCGGTGCAGGCTCGAAGGGCCGAATGGCCTACTCCTGCACCTAATTTCTATGTTTCTATGTTTCTATGTGAAAGCAAGCCCCGCGCTCGATTTTTAAACCTACCGCCCGGAAACTCCTCCTCTCGCTCCAACGGCTCCCGGTCCTCTCCAACCGCTCCCGGGCCTCGAACCCGGGTCTCTGGCACTGTGAGGCTGCAGCTCCACCTGCTGTGCCACTGTGCTGCCTGATTCTACACAGATAGATCATTACCCCGATTCATCTCTCAATTTTTCTTGCTGCAAAGTTACACCTCACCTCAAACAAACTTTCCACTGGGGTGGGAAAAGTCAACAGGAGAAATGATCAAAAACATTCAACCAGCACCACCTCCACTCCAGCGGGAAGATCACTCAAACCTCAGTCATCAAACTAAAATACATAGACATGCCCAGCCAAGACTTAGGTCATCAATGTCGTAATCGTTGAAGTATCCGTGTGGGTGGCTTTATACTAAACATTCACAAAACCTGTGTAGGAAGGAACTACAGATGCTGGTTTGCAACGAAGATAGACACAAAATGCTGGAGTAACTCAGTGGGCCAAACAGCATCTCTGGATAGAAGGAATGGGTGATGTTCCGGGTCGAAACCCTTCTTCAGACTGAGAGTCAGGGGAGAGGGAAACAAGAGGTATGGAAGGGTAAGGTGTGAAAACGAGAAAGCAAAGGGGACAAAGCTGAAAGAAAATGTAGGATACATGCCTGTCCCGCTGAGTTAATCCAGCATTTTGTATCTATCTTCACAATACCTTTGTTCTTTTGCTAAATCCCTCTTTTTCAGATTGCCAAAGGGTGCATTTAGTTTAGAGACACAGCGTGGG
This sequence comes from Amblyraja radiata, assembly GCF_010909765.2. Lineage (NCBI taxonomy): Eukaryota > Metazoa > Chordata > Chondrichthyes > Rajiformes > Rajidae > Amblyraja > Amblyraja radiata. The sequence goes on along the minus strand of NC_045959.1, from coordinate 106,388,165 downwards.
AAACAGGCCCTTCGGCCCACCGAGTCCGCGTCGACCAGCGATCACCCCTTTCACTAGTTCTATCCTACACGCTAGTAACAATTTACAGAAGCCAATTAATGAACAAACCTGCCGTCTTCTGGAACGTGGGGGTAGATCAGAGCAATCGGAGGAACCCCACGCGGTCACGGGGAGAACGTACAAACTCCTTGCAGACAGCACCCGCAGTCGGGATCGAACCCGGGTCTCTGGCGCTGTAAGGCAGCAACTCTACTGCTATGCCACCCACGATGGTGCACTAAAGGTTAAATTTCTTCATTGCTGTCAGCCTATGCCAAGGAGAGGCCCTTGAATTATGGAAGTGATACACTGGTCAACTATGATTATTTCATAAGTTATGGGAGCAGAATTTGGCCATTTGTCGCATCGAGTCTACTCCACCATTCAATCGTGGTTGATCTATCTTTCCCACTCAATCTCATTCTCCTGCCTTCTCCCCATAACCCCTGATACCCTTAATCATGAATCTGTCAATCTGTAACTTCAAAAATACCCAAATGACTTGACCTCCACAGTTGAAACATATAATATTATTAAGGGTTTGGACACACTAGAGGCAGGAACCATGTTCCTGATGTTGGGGAAGTCCAGAACCAGGGGCCACAGTTTAAGAATAAGGGGTAAGCCATTTAGAACGGAGATGAGAAAATACTTTTTCACACAGAGTTGTGAGTCTGTGGAATTCTCTGCCTCAGAGTGCGGTGGAGGCCAGTTCTCTGGATACTTTCAAGAGAGAGCTAGATAGGGCTCTTAAAGATAGCGGAGTCAGAGGATATGGGGAGAAGGCAGGAACGGGGTATTGATTGAGGATGATCAGCCATGATCACATTGAATGGCGGTGCTGGCTCAAAGTGCCGAATGGCCTACTCCTGCACCTATTGTCAATTGTCTATTGTCTGTCTGTGGTAATGAATTCCTCAGAATCATTACCCTATGATTAAAGAAATTCCTCAATATCTCCTTTCTAAAGGTGCTGTCCTTTTATTCTGTAGCTGTGATCTCTAGTCCCAGTCTAGTGGAAAAATCCTCTCCACATCCACTCTATCCAGGCCTTTCAATATTCGGTAACTTTCAATGAGGATCCTCATCAAACTTCTAAATCTCATCTCCTTTCTAAAGGTATGGTCCTTTTATTCTGAGATTATAGCCTCTGGTCCTAGATTATAGGGAGGTTGCACGGCAGTCGAGGTCATGACCGTGACCCTTACGCAACGCCTTCTGGAGTCCAAGCGGTGAACGTCAGCTAAGCACTTAATATGGCTGCCAGTACAGCCGTCCCGTCTTCTGTCCCTACATCCGGACTCCAAGCTGACTGGTTCCACACTCGGGGACCCCGGGCCGTCTGTCTCTGCGGCCGGTGTTTGGCGGCTGAAACGCCCGGCCCCCAAAGGGGGGAGTCACCCCGGTGTGGGGGTTGGGGTCCGATGCCGGTGCAGCGCGGTCAGTGATTCTGGGTGGGCGGAGGGACCAGATGGTCCCCAACTCTGCTGGAGTTGACGGGGACGACAGCCGGGTTTATGGCCCTGTTTGTCCGCTGCCCGGAGTCGCGGCCCCGTGTGTGTGGGCGCTTCCGACCCACAGCCCGTGACAGTGCGGCCGCACAGGGGGAGGCAGGGTGGAAGGCGGCCATGGCCGTTCACCGCTGACCCTGGGGGGGGGGGGAGAATGGGGGCTGTCCCGAGGGATCCGCTCCTTCTGCCGCTTGCACCTTGGTGCTCGGGTTCAGACTGGAGGGTGACTCCAGCCCCGGGCGGTCGTGGGCCGGGACATGCCCTCAATCCGCCGGAACGCTGCTCTATTGCAAGTCAGTGAGCAGCAGTGATTTTGACGTTTTTTTCTCACGGTGACCCTATTTCCACAATATTTTACAGCGCAAAAATTGACCATTTTAGCGCTTTCTAACAGGTAAGAACGTACGTGTTTCGTGTATTACTAGTGTATGCCGGAAGCTGCCTTGTCCTCCAGAAGGATTGAGCTACTCCGTGCGTCATGCCCTTTGACCTGATGACCTTGCGTGCAACCCCCCTATTCCACTAGTGGAAACATCCTCTCCAAATCAACTCAGGCCAGGCCTTTCATTCGTGGAATTGAATGGCGGGGTGGACTCGATGGGCAGAATGGGGTAGGAAGGGACTGCAGACGCTGGTTTAGATAGACACACAATACTGGAGTAACTCAGCGGGACTGGCAGAGAAGGAATGGGTGACGTTCAAGACTGAAGAAGGGTCTGGCCCAAAACATCACCTATTCCTTTTCTCCAGAATTGCTGCCCGACCTGCTGAGTTATTCCAGCCTAGTTTTGTGTCTATCTTTGGTTTAAACCAGCATCTGCCGTTCCTTCCTGCACACAAGGAGATTTATTGCACCTCATATGTACTGATTGCTTATTTTATCTGCATTATTGCATTTCAATTGTAATTAATAATCCAATATCTTATGAACTTGCAAACCACTCTGGGCACTTGGAGCTCACCCCGCCCAGCGTTTGCCTGCCTGTAAACACTGATCAATGGGGTTGTTATGCGCAGCCTCCACCGAACGTTGTGTCAGCCCCGGGCCAGCGGGTTCTGCTACATAGTTGCTGCCACATCGTTGTTGCAACATTTGCCTCGTCCCGGTTGCAGTTGCAGCTCTCGGACTTCCTGTATCTCCCCTCCCTTGCTCGGCAGGAATTGCATTAACACCTTTCTTGCCACCCGTCCCCTTCCACTTTTGGCTTGACAGAGACGTGGCAAAGAAGAGGCGCGGCTCCTTCTCGTATGTTTTGCATCCATTTTTATTTTCCAAATGCTTCTTGTCTTCTAACGGCGTGGGTCCGGGGCTGTAGGAACTAGACATTAGACGTATATTTGTGTATGTGTATATATGTGTGTTGCCTTAGTGGTTTCAAATCTGAGCACACGGCGATGTTTGCATTTGTTGGACTTTTTGACGTGTGATTTAAAAAAAAAACCTTTTCGTGTTGAAGGGTTGCAAGTAAAACTTGGTTTCATTCTGTGAGGGGTTCATGATTGTTCCAGGCACTTATTCCAGAGGCTGGTAAGCCACACGCTTTTTCCCTGTGTACACTTTTTTGATGATAGACACAAAATGTTGGGGACCCTTCTTCAGACTCACTTTTTTGAAAATTATGTTGTGAGGAAAAGTTCCCCGGGCTGGTTCCTGACATGGCGGGACTGCCTGTCGCACGAAGACTTAAGTTTTTGAAGAAGGGTTTTCAGCCCGAAACGTTACCTATTTCCTTCGCTCCATAGATGCTGCTGCACCCGCTGAGTTTCTCCAGCATTTTTGTCTACCGCACGAAGACTAACCTGGCTTCACTAGAACTTGGAAGAATGAGAGGGGGATTAGCTGAAACTTGGCTCGACGGATTCTTGATTAGTACGGGTGTCAGGGGTTATGGGGAGAAGGCAGGAGAATGGAGTTGGGAGGGAGAAATGGATCAGTCGTGATTGAATGGCAGAGTAGACTTGATGGGCCAAATGGCCTAATTCTGATCCTAGAGCTTGTGATGTTTACCCTGAATGGGATGTACGTGTCGAGATGTATTTGATCAGTACGGGTCCCAGGGGTTATGGGGAGAAAGCAGGCGAATGGGGTTAGGAAGGAGAGATAGATCAGCCACGAATAAATGGGTGGAGTGGACTTGATGGACCGAATGGCCTAATTCTACTCCTATCACCTATTTATGAGGGGCCACAATCTTGGGTGACGGGCAAATGATTTTTATTTTATAAAATTAGAAATGTCTTCATTCAAAGACTAGCGAATCGGTGGAATTTGCTACTCCTAGAGGGCCGTAGAGTTTGTGTTACTGAATATTGTTTAGAAAAAGTACCGAGATAAATCTCTAAGTGAAAAAATGGCATAAAAGATTATGTGGCGAGCAGGACTGTGTCATTGCTATGTGGGCAGCCATGATTGTGATGAATAATGAAGCAAGTTGAAGGGCTGAATGGCCTACTCCTATTTTCTACTCTAATGAGCTTTTTTTTAAAGCCAATTTGAAATTCTTGAATGCAATGTAGGTTGTGTGTCCATGGCACATTTGAAAAAATATCTTGTCTGCGTGTTGTCTTATCTACTTTGACTTCATTTGCTTTATGTTTCAATACATTATCCTCAGATTTATTTTATCATTGACACAAGTAACTAATGTTTTTCCATTATCTGAGAAGGGAAGTAGAGATAATCCATGGATTTAGGCCGTTGAGCCTCATGTCTGTGGTAGAGAAGCCATTGGAAAGGATTTACTCCCACTTGGAAGAGAATGGGTTAATTAGGCTCAGTCAGCAGGGCTTTGTACGTGGCAGATCGTGACTTATTTCACTTATTTATGAACAACTAATGATGAACAGATACTGGTATAACAGAACCAAACACAGTCAATGAGAACAAAATGTACAAATCCAGAATCAACAAATTTAGGCGAAATTTACCACAGGTTGGGAACCCCTGGCATACAGTATGCTTGTTTTCATTGGGCATTGAGTATAAGAGTCAGGAAGTCATGATGCAATAAAGGGTCTTGACCCGAAACATCACACATTCCTTCTATCCAGAGATGCTGCCTGCCCCGCTGAGTTACCCTAGCATTGTTGTGCCTATCTTTGATTTAAATCAGCATCTGCAGTTCTTTTCTACATATGGTTAGGCAGCATTTGGAGTGTTGTGTGCAGTTCTATTCACCCCATTATAGGAAGGATGTGTTGGCTTTGGAAAGGGTGCAGAAGAAGTTTACCAAAATGATTCAGTGGTCTGAGCTTCAGGGAGAGGTTGGACAGACTTGGGATTTTTTCTCTGGAATGCCAGAAGTATATAAAATTATGAATGGCATAAATAGGGTTGGCAGCCACTACCGTTTTCCCATGATGGAAAAACAAATACATGAGGACAACATTTTAAGGTGAGATGGGGAATGTTTAAAGAGGATGTGCTGGCCAAGTTTTTTTTTACACAGCGGAAGGTGAGTACCTGGAATACGATACCAGGGATGGTTTTAGTTTTAATTTTTAGAGATACAGCACGGAAACAGGCCCTTCGGCCCACCGAGTTCGCCCCGACCAGCGATCCCTGCGCATATGTGGTAGTGGTGGAGGAAAGTATGAGACTTTTGGATAGGCATATAGACGTGGAGGGCTCTGGATTATGTGCAGGCAGATAAGGGTTGGTCTTGGCATCAAGTTCGGCACAGACATTGTGGGCCGAAGGGCCAGTTCTTGTGTAGCAGAGGTTATATGACCTATGAAGGTTTGGTCATGGGTAGATGAGGATCGAGGTATAACGTTGTATTTGAATGTCTGAATTTGTCTTACATTTTGTAGTAACATGAATGAGCTATATTCAGCCTCCAAGCTACTTAAAGAAAAAAATGGTTGCGAATGCCAAGAAAAACCTTGCAGCCTCAGCTAGGCTGCAACTATTATTTTGCCCTCTACAATCCCGAGGAGCAGAACATATTTCACACATATTTCCTCAAAATACGAAAACTGATGCTTGCATTGACTGCACTTCAAAAATGTCGGTGTTGGTGAAACAGCAATTTGGATGTTCAGTTTAGGGAAACAGAGTGGAAACAGGCCCTTCCGCCCACCGAGTTCGTGCCGACCAGCGATCCCTACACATTTACACTTTCCTACACACTAGGGAAAATTTACAATTATAACAAGCCAAATTAACCTGCAAACCTGCACATCTTTGGAGTGTGGGAGGAAACCGGTGCACCCGGAGAAAACCCACGCATGTCACGGGGGATCGTACAAACAGTCCTCGTAGTCAGGATTGAACTTGGGTCTCTGGCGCTGAAAAGCAGCAACTCTACCACCATTCGCCCTTCTGAGGTTATGTAAAGCACGTCATAAATTCAAGTCTCTCTCCATAAAACAATGAACTTGTAAATCCCTACCCAGAATTGTTGTGGGATCACTTTCATAGGGATTGTAGTAGTTCATTGAAAAAGCTTGTCATGTGCAAAGCAATTGGGATAGGTTTAGAGGGATATGGGTCAAATGCAGGCAGGTGGGGCATGTTGGTCGGCCTAGGCAAGTTAGGCCGAACGGTCAGTTTCCACGCTGGATGACTACGACTTGTGTCATCCAATATTATGTATCATCAAGATAGGACCATTAATGCAAGAAGAAGGGTCCCGACCCAAAACATCACCTATCCTTTTTCCTCCAGAGATGCTCTGACCCGCTGTTACTACAGCACTTTGTGTCTATTTTTGGTATAAACCAGCATTTGCAGTTCTTTATTTCTACAATGCAAAGTATGTTTTAAATATTGCACAATAAATTTCAAATAGCAATAAGTACAGTGAGAATGTTTTCATATATTCCAAATCTATTCAATCTAATCAAGTACAAACTCCGTACAGACAGCACCCGTAGTCAGGATCGAACCTGGGTCTCTGGCGCTGTAAGGCAGTTGCTCTACCGCTATGCCACCGTGCCGCAGAATTAGGCCATTCAGCCCATCAAGTCTATTCCGCCATTCAATCATCGCTGATCTACCTTTCCCTTTCAACCCCATTCTCCTTTCTTACCAAAACCCCTGACAACTGTACTAATCAAACACACCACAAGCCAAGCACTTACTCAAGCATAAGCACATTTAACTTACATTTAATATTTGTTTTATTCAAGTTTCTTGCAGTCCATGGTGTTTTTTTAGAGACACAGGAGGGGTATAATAAGTGGGTCAGAAGTGTATTGTATCATTATTACATGACCTCTGTTGGTCTGGCAAAATGGATAGCCGGCAAGGCTCTGGAGCCAAGGATGCTGGAAAATCGGTAGTGGACCTGTCCAGTTTTATGTATTCTCCTGAGGCCCTGCCTCTGACAGAGCAACATCACTGCTGTGTGGAAGTTTGAACAACGTCTTGCTTCTCGGCTCCAAAGGATTGGGGTTTGAGTCCCAATCCTTTGGAGCCTAGAAGCAAGTGTTGTCAACTGAGCCAACATCTGCAAACATTGGGTCCTCTTGTTTAAAGATGCTAGGAGATCTTGTGATAAAATATTTTAAGAATACTTTTCCCTTGTTCATATAACTCTTTGCCACAGAAGGCTGTGGAGAGTAAGTCAGTGGATATTTTTAAGGCAGAGATAGATAGATTCTTGATTAGTACAAATGACAGATTATGGGGAGAAGGCAGGAAAATAGTGTTGGGAGGGAGAGATAGATCAGCCATGATTGAATGGCGGAGTAGAATTGATGGGCCGAATGGCCTGATTCTACTCTTATCACTTATGAACTGGAGGAGCTGTGTATCCCTGTAAATCTGACATGAGCTTTGTTAGAGATTTGATGCGTTGATTTTAATTATTTTTATGAAAATAGGAAACCATTCTTATGTATTTGGTTCAGATTTACAGCAGTGTTAGGGTGCATTTAAAATGACTTTAAAGATGCCTAAATCTTTGCATTACATCATTAAAGTCAGCTTTCAAGTCTCAAGTTATATGCTATACTTGCATTATATTCACTTTCCATTGACACTTTTCATATGTCCTCTCATTTGAGACGACGTCTTTCATTAGAGAAAGTGTAGCATGAGTGACATTTCAGAACCATCAGAAGGCCACAAATGGATGGTTTGGAAAAGCCAAGTGATTTTTGGACCTGTTTACATGTAACTTGCAAACTGACAATTTCACTAAAAATGCGCTGCATTTAAGAATGCTTAGCTTTGAGAAAGATAATGACATTCAATCTGAGTGATCCCAAATTTGTAAGAAAATCTGCAGTGTACATCATTTAGACCCATAATTTCTTCTTCTTCTTGCGAATGAAACATAAACCAAAGGAATAATTGGATCTCAAGGCGGGTATTGAGCAGCCAAAGTACAGCTGGCTTTTAAATTGCATTAGTCAGTCATATAGCACAGGAACGGGCTCTTGAGTCCACCATATCCATGCCAAACATTTTCCCGATCTATACTAATCCCATTTCACTGCACAAGCTTCATATCCTTTAAAGCCTTGCCTGTCTTGTGGTTCTTTGAAATACTGACAATCTGACTCCACCACCTTCACTGGCAGCGAGTTCAAAATAAAAACATTAAAAAAAGCATGTTCATCAAATCCCCTTAAAAACTCCTTACACCTGTGCCCTCTTGTTTTCTTGGAACTTCCTCTTGTTATGCCTTCTTATTTATTATTTTGCACAGTCTGATACCACAGGGGGGGTTAAATTCAGATACATTGACGCTATGTGGAATAGTTTAGTTCAGGGATACAACACGGAAACAAGATCTTCAGCCCATCGAGTCCTTGTCGACCAGCGATCCATGCACACTAACGCTCCCCCACACACACTATGGACAATTTGCAATTATACCAAGCCAATTGGCCTACCAACCCGTATGTCGTTGGAGTGTGGAAGGGAAACCAGTGCACCAGGAGAAAACCCACGCGGTCACAGGGAGAACGTACAAATTTCGTACAAACAGCACCCGCAGTCAGGATCGAACCTGGGTCTCTGGCGCTGTAAGGCAGCCACTCTACCACTACACCATCCTGCTGTCCTTATCAGTTGAATCTGACGATGTAGGAAGTCAACACATTACCAGGTAGCTTTTGTAGGTTAATTGGGTTCAGTAAAGATTGTAAATTATCCCTAGTGTGTAGGATAGTGTTAGTGCATGGGGATTGCTGGCTGGCTTGGACTTAGTGGGCCGAGCGGCCTGTGTGTGCGCTGTATCTCTAAACTAAACAAAACCAGGTGATTCTGCACCTGAGAACTGTTCGTAACCCAAACTGTCCGTAAGTCGGAAATGAACAAAAAGGATGTATGTGAGAGAATCACGGAAAGGGTTGTGAACAGGGAGCGAGCAGGTGTGGGAAGAGTGAGCCTGCCTCGCTGACTCCGTGAGTTAGTTTGCTCGGCACTCTCGGCTCTGCTCAGCTCACCCCGATTACTACCGGTCTAAAGATGGGTCCCAAAACGAAACATCACCTATCCATTTTCTCCAGAGATGCTGCATGACCCGCTGAGTTACTCCAGCAATTTGTGTCTATCTTTGGTATAAACCAGCATCTGCACTTGCTTTTAATGACATTATCCCAATTGTTGTGGCCACAGGTGGGATAGGGGATTTGGGGAGGGGGGAAGAGAGAGGAGACATGCCGAAGTGACCCGTTCTCACCTGGCAGAAGATGCCCGGTGCCCCACAACAGCCAGCAAATCTGTCGCATCCATTACGCCGGTCTCCCAAATACTGTATGTCCGTAAGTCGGATGATTGTAATATGATTATTATAGGAAGTTGAACATTTAAAAAAAAATATGCACTGTGCATTAACTCACAAATTTTTGTTTAAATTTCTTATCTCGGCATCATGTTTGGCACAAACGTAGGGGACCGAAGGGCCTGTTCCTGTCTAATGCAGTGAATTGTTTTGGACACAAATGGTTAATATAATGTTCATGTCTTTCAATCGTAAAATGCCTTAATTAATATTTTGTGTGTTAGTGATGACAAATCACTGGCTGGCGAAACGTCTCGTCAGCTAGTGCCGAAGAACGATGGGTCAGCAGATTAAATTCTTTACTTGCATTGCTTCTATTCCAATAGAGATATCGGACCAGCCGTGAATGGGTTAGCTATTAATAACGCGGACAAGAAGATTGAAATTCATTGATTTCAGAGGGTTGTAGGAACGAGTGCAATAAATGAAAGTGGTCGGTGCATTTGCTGCAGTTTGGTTTCAGTTCACATTTGTTCTGATCCACCGTAATAATTGCAGGGAATCAACGATTGGGTGACATTTGAAGACACTTGAGTGCTGGAGTAACTCGGGTCAGGCAACATCTCTGCAGGACGTGGTTAGGTGACGTTTCTGGTCAGGACCCTTCTGATCCGTCTGTGATCACATATTCTGTTGTGCTGCTGCAAGTAAGAATTTCATTGTTGTATATCTGGGGCCTATGACAATAAAACACTCATGATTCTTGACAAAGAAAGATTCTAACACCAAATATCACCTCTCCAGATTCCCCAGAGATGTTGCCTGACTCGCTGAGTTTCTCCAGCACTTTCTGGTTAAGAAAGAACTGCAGGTGCTGGAAAAATCGAAGGTAGACAAAAATGCTGGAGAAACTCAGCGGGTGAGGCAGCATCTATGGAGCGATCTATTCCATCGCTCCATAGATGCTGCCTCACCCGCTGAGTTTCTCCAGCATTTTTGTCTACCAGCACTTTGTGTATTCTCTTGTAAACTGCCATCTGCAGTTACTTGTTTCTATATCGGATGACGTTTGTTTGCTTGTACCAATTGGTGGATTAACTTGATACTCATGCAGGGCGCAGTATCTTGTCTATGATTACATTTGAGAAGCGCCAGTGAAAATTCTGAGGTGATGATGTCTGCGAGCTGTCAACAGTTGTTTCTATGCAAACATTTACTTTCAACACTTTTAATATCCAGTAACTTAATTTTGTGATTAGTAACACAGACTACATCACAAAACAGTTCCACGATTATTTAATTATTGGTAGCTAATCTATATATTTTTCTGTGGCCACGATACACCTATATAGAATTTAGATAGAATGCCTATTTTCCTCTCAGGAAAAAAAAAAAGGTTTGAGGTATATTTTTGATTTTGTTTTTCACCGTGAAAGTTGCGAGCGATATTTTTACTATTTGACCTGGATGGGTTATATGGATAGGAAAGGTTTAGAGTGTAATGGGCCAAACACGGGCAGGCGGGACTGGTGTAAATGGGAGATCTTGGTCGGCATGGGCATGTTGGGCTGAAGGGCCTGTTTCTGTGATGTATGACTCTATGACTGTAATTGTAAGTTTTTAATGATTCCATTGGAATTATATAATGTGGAAACCGGCCCTTCGGTCCAACCTGCCCACACATGACCAACTTGTCCCATCTGCACTTGTTCCACTTGCCAGCGTTTGGCCCAAATCACTCTAAACCCATCCTACCCATGTACCTGTCTAAATGTTTCTTAAATGTTGCCACAGTACCTTCCACACTAACCTCCTCCGGCAGCTCGTTCCATACACCCACCACCCTTTGTGTAAAAAAAAAAAGGTTACGCCTCTGAGAATAATAGACAATAGGTGCAGGAGTAGGCCATTTGGCCCATCGAGCCAGCACCGCCATTCAATGTGATCACGGCTGATCATCCCTAATCAGTACCCCGTTCCTGCCTTCTCCCCATATCCCCTGACTCCGCTATTTTTAAGAGCCCTATCTAGCTCTCTCTTGAAAGCATCCAGAGAACCTGCCTCCACCGCCCTCTGAAGCAGAGAATTCCACAGACTCGCCACTCTGTGTGAGAAAAAGTGTTTCCTCGTCTCCGTTCTAAATGGCTTACTCCTTTTTTCTGAAACTGTGGCCCCTGGGTCTGGACTTAAACTGTGGCCCCTGGTTGTGGATCCTATTAAATCTCTCCCCCCCCCCCCCCCCCATCTTAAACCTTTGTCCACTAGTTCTCGATTCCCCTACTCTGGGCAAAAGACTGTGTGCTTACCCGATCTATTCCTCTCATGATTTTGTACACCTCTATAAGATCAGCCTCCTTCGCTCCAAAGGAATAAAGTTCTAGCCTGCTCAACGTCTCCCTATAGCTCAGGCCCGCGAGTCGTGCTAGCATCCTCGTAATATCGAAAATAGGTGCAGGAGTAGGCCATTCGGCCCTTCAAGCCAGCACCGCCCTTCAATATGATCATGGCTGATCATCCTAAACCCCGTTCCTGCGTTCTCCCCATATCCGTTGATTCCGTTAGCCCTAAGAGTTAGATCTAACTCTTTCTTCTCTGCACCCTTTCCGGCTTGATATTTATCCAAATTGTGCAGCTTACGCTGGTTTGCTGTTTATTTTGCAGGGTAGCAGATGGCAGATTGTGTGACGAAAGTTGAACTGAGCATCTGCTGTGAGAACCTGTTGGATAAAGATGTTACTTCCAAATCGGACCCAATGTGCTCGCTGCTCATCAATGTTAGTGAAAACCAGTGGGTTGAGGTAAGTCAAGTCAAGTCAACTTTATTTGTCACATACACATACATACATAGATGTGCAGTGAAATGAAAGTGGCAATGCCTGCGGATTGTGCAAAAACTACAGAACAACAGAACAGAATAGAACAGAACCAGTATTTACATTTTAGAATTTAAAAACAAGACACAACACAACAGTAAATTAGTTCCTGGTGAGGTAAGAGTTCACAGTCCTGATGGCCTGTGGGAATAAACTCCATCTCATCCTCTCTAAGTAGCTAGAGGCGGGACAAAGTTGGGAATGTAGTCGGAGACAGAAAGACTAGTGAGAAAACTGGTTTGGGGAAGGGGATGGAGAGAGAAAGCAAGGGCTATCTAAATCCTAAGTAGCTTTCTTCGGCTATAGAAACATTGAAACATAGAAAATAGGTGCAGGAGTAGGCCATTCGGCCCTTCGAGCCTGCACTGCCATTCAATATGATCATGGCTGATCATCCATGACATATATGACATGTATATGACATCATCTTGCAATCATGCAAGCATGAGTTGGAGCAATGTAATATTTTAGACTTCATTCTGCTGAATTCAGGGCAGCACAGGGGTGCAGCGGTAGAGTTGCTGCCTTATGATGCCAGAGACCCTGGTTCGATCCTGACTAGGTGCTGTCTGATCGGATTTTGTCTGTTTTCCCTGTAACTACGTGTGTTTTCTCCGGTTTCCTCCCACATTCCAAAGACGTGCAAGTTTGACGGTTGACACAAAATGCTGGAGTCACTCAGCGGGTGAGGCAGCATCTCTTGAGAGAAGGAATGGGCGAAGTTTCGGGTCAAGACCCTTCTTCAGACTGATGTCGGGAGGGGGGCGGGGCAAAGATGGAATGTAGTCGTAGACAGAAAGGCTAGTGGGAAAACTGGGAAGGGGAAGGGGATGGAGAGAGATAGCAAGGGCTATCTGAAGTTAGAGAAGTCAATGTTCATACCGCTGGAGTGTAAACTACCCAAGCGAAATATGAGGTGCTGTTCCTCCAATTTGTGCTGGGCCTCACTCTGATAATGGATGAGGCCCAGGACAGAAAGGTCAGATTGGGAATGGGAGGGGGAGTTGAAGTGCTGAGCCACTGGGAGATCAGGTAGGTTAAGACGGACTGAACGGAAGTGTTCAGTGAAACTATCGCCAAGCCTGCGCTTGGTCTCGCCGATGTACCTGAGTTGACACCTGGAACAGCGGATGCAGTAGATGAGGTTGGAGGAGGTGCAGGTGAACCTCTGCCTCACCTGGAAAGACTGTCCGGGTCCTTGGATGGAGTCGAGGGGGGAGGTAAAGGGACAGGTGTTGCATCTCCTGCAGTTGCTGGGGAAAGTACCCGGCGGGGAGCGAGTGGTTTAGGTGGGAAGGGATGAGTTGACCAGGGAGTTTCTGAGGGAAACAGTTTCTGCGGAAAGCAGAAAGGGGTGGAGATGGGAAGGTGTGGCCAGTAGTGGGATCCTGTTGGAGGTGGCGAAAATGTTGGAGGATTATATGCTGTTTGCGACGTCTGAAGGGATGAAAGGTGAGGACATTCATCCCTCCGTGTTATGAATGGGGGGAGGGGGAGTAACTTCTGTAAATTGTGTAGGATAGAACTAGTGTACGGGTGATCGCTGGTCGGTGTGGACTCGGTGGTGTCCATGTTTCCACGCTATATCTCTAAAGTAAACTCTCCATTTCCCCCCATTAAATATTTGCTAACTTGTTTCCTACACTCTACCTTTACATCCTGTTCATTATTTTCACACTTGGTAAATCAGGCCAGTTAGTTTCCTGTAAGACCCAGGGAACATTGTGGGAGTTCTATTTTGTAATGGTTTCAAACTGAGTTTGAATATAACTACTTGGAAATATAATAGAAATTGACAATAGATCTGTGACCGTGACAATCTGTGCACCATGTGATTGGCACGTGGATTTACAAAGGAATAGAGGGATATGGATAAGATCAGTTCAGTTTAACTTGCCGTCCAAATTTAACTAAACATCCAAATTGCTGTATGACCAACGGCAACATTTTTGAAGTGCAGTGAATGCAAGCATCAGTTTTCGTATTTTGGGGAAATATGTGTGAAAATATCCAAATAGAAGTCATTGTTTTTCTGCTCCTCGGGATTGTAGAGGAGGGCAAAATGAATAGTTGCAGCCGAGCTGAGGCTGCAAGGTTTTTCTTGGTATTCGCAACCTTTTTTTTCTTCAAGTAGCTGAGAGGCTAGGCTACAGGATTGGCACCATTGTAAGGCAAATTCAGGCGATCACATACAATAATAATAATAATAATAATAATAATAATAAATTATTGATCCCCTCAGGGAAATTCAGATGTCCAGAAGCCCCCAACCAACAAACCCACAGATTCAAAACGAACGCAGACAGAAAATACATAGAATACAATGTGGACACTACCTGAGAGCAATAAATACTTAAAAAGACCAATAATTAACAATTAAAAATTAAAAATTGCAAAATGCATCCCCCTACAGCCTAGTTATAAAATCTAATGGCTGCAGGGGTGAAGGAACTCCTGAACCGCTCCGTTCTACAAGGGCATTCAGGCCAGTTAATTTCCAGTAAAACTCGGTTTACATAATGAACATTGCTGGCAATAGTCGGGAGTTCTATTTTGTAATGATTTCAAACAGTGTTTCAATATAACTACTTGGAAATATAATAGAAATTGGCAATAGATCTGTGATCGTGACAATCTGTGCAATATGTGATTGGCACGTGGGTATACAAAGGAATAGAGGGATATGGATTACGTGCAGGCAGATAAGATCAGTTTAACTTGGCATCATGTTCGGCATAGACATTGTGAGCCGAGGGGCCTGTTCCTGTGCTGTACTGTTCTAGTTATTCAGAAATATTGCTGTACAGTTTGTATATTGCTTTGTATGTCTGTCCTCTGATTTGGATTTACGAAAAGGTTATCACAGTAATCTTTTCTAGTTTGACATTGGAATCGGTATTACTTTTTTCTGTTCAATTTTCAGGGAGATTAGATACTATATACAGGTATATTAGATAGATAGATGGATGGATAGATGGATAGATAGAAAGATAGATGCCGCTTGTGTAGTTTTGTTTAGTTTTTAGTTTACAGGTACAGTGTAGAGACAGGCCCTTTGGCCCACCGACTCCACGCCAACTATTGTTCATCCATACGTTAGTTCTATGTCAGCCCACATTTGCATTCTACGCACCAGGGGCAATTTACAGAAGCCAATCATTCTACAAACCTACGCATCTTCAGAATATGAGAGGAAACCGTAGCACCTGGAGAAAACCCACGCGATCACAGGGAGAACATTTAAACTCCGCACAGACAGTCGGGATCAAACCCGGGTCTCTGTTGCCATGTCGCAGCAGCGCTATTCCCGCGTCATTGTGCCGCCCAAATTGTGCTCGAGGAAATCGTAAAGCATGAAACAACTATGTAAATTAGCTCAGTGGTTTGTGTTTCTGGTCTGGGTGCTGGTCGGCATTGCACATTCCGTCGAGAATATGGTGTTAGCATACTTTGTACGTGTTTGCTCATTTTATTCTCCTGGTTTTAATTAGTCAATTTTACTTTTTCTAGATAGATCGCACAGAGAGAGTTAAAAACTGTCTCACTCCAAAGTTTGCCAAGAAGTTCTTGATTGATTACTACTTTGAGCAAGTTCAAAAACTGAAGTTTGGAATTTATGATATTGATAACAAAACCATTGATCTGAGTGATGATGATTTCTTGGGGGAACTAGAATGCACTCTGGGACAGGTAAGTACCAATAGAGCTTTTGTCATTTGTCGTTGTCATCGGGAATTAAAAAAACAAAGTATTGTTAATGATGAACTAAGAAATCTTCTATACAAAGGTGGTTGGTAAAGGATTCTCTTTTTTGAAACAAGATGTACAGCATTACGGTTTTAACAACGAAAATCTGTTTATTCTGTGTCTTTTGCAAGAGCTCTAACTATCGGCCATCGCTCTTGCACCACAGCCCAGTGGTATAAATATTGATTTCTCTCACTTCAGAAAACTGCAGCATTCCCTCTCTCTCTATCCCTCCCCCGAAAAGTTGCAGTAGCTTCCCGTTTTCACCCAACAAACAGCTAACAATGGCCTGTTCCCTTTATCATCTTTACTTTTTTTGCATATCTTTTATTCATTGTTCTTCATCTCTCTACATCATCGTCTATATCTCTCGTTTCACTTATCCCTGACCAGTCTGAAGAACTGTCTCGACCCGAAACGTCACCCATTCCTTTCCTCCAAAGATGCTGCCTGTCCCGCTGAGTTACTCCAGCTTTTTGTGTCTATCTTCGGTTTAAACCAGCATCTGCAGTTCTTTCCTACACACACTAAGGTTTTAAGTTTTTCAGTGCTAGAATTAGCTTTCTGCTTGTGCTGTCACAGAAGTGCCTCCAAACGGAGGAAGCAATGGAATTACAACATATTAAATCAAATGAGTAATATCCATTGATGTGCAGTGAAAGGTTATGTGTGTGAATTAAGAATTTTTAATACAGATATACAGGGCACTATTCTATTTGTTCATCAAATTTGAATATGGAACTTTGGAAACCGAGTCAATGTTATGATTTATAAAACCTAGGTAAAATTTACTGCTTGTAGAAGTTTTTGTCTTACAGTTACTAATTTCAGCAAAAAATCTCCTCACTTACATCTGACTTTGTTTGAAAGCTGCATGTTTAGTTTAGTTTAGAGATACAGCGCGGAAACAGGCCCTTCGGCCCACCGGGTCCGCGCAGACCAATGATCCCCGCATATTAACACTATCCTACACACACACTAGGGACAATTGTTACATTTACCAAGCCAGTTAACCTACAAACCTGTTGCTCTTTGCTTTATTTCACCCTCCAACAATGCAGTAGATGGAAAACGGGTTCACACCTGAGGTGCTGTCAAGGCTTTCAATGTATTGTTTGATTTATAGAAATCTATATCCACTCCAAGTCTAAGGAGAATTAGGACAGCTGTTTGCATGACTGGTTATTATTTTGGTTGAAAATTGAACACTAAACATTGATCTGTTCTGACAGATTGTCTCCAGTAGAAAACTGACTCGACCCCTCTTGCTGAAAAATAAAAGACCAGCAGGAAAAGGAACAATCACGGTACAGACTTAATATCATTTTTATTTGTTGTTTGGAAATATATGTTGGAAAAAGCAAGAAAAAAAATTTAATGGATCGTTTGCCTTTCAATTAGATCAATTAAATGTTAATTTGAATGTTGTTACCTTTCTTCTACCTTTGTGAAAGGTTATTCCATTCCTTGTGATTATAATGCTCATGTCATAGGAGCAGAATTCGGCCATTTGGCCCATCGAGTCTGTTCCGCCATTTAATCATGCATGGCTGATTATCTATCCCACTCAACTCCATTATCCTGCCTTCTCCCCGTAACCCCTGACACCCGTACTAAGCAGGAATCTGTCAATCTGCGCCGTTAAAATACCCCGTGACTTGGCCGCCACAGCTGCTTCCGGCAATGAATTCCACAGATTCACCACCCTCTGACTAAAGAAATTCCTACTTATCTCCTTTCTAAAGGTACACCCTTTTATTCTGAGGCTGTGCCCTCTGGTCCTAGACTCTCCCCACCCGTGGAAAAATCCTCTCTGCATCCACTCTATCAAGGCCTTTCACTAATCGGTAAGGTTCTCCCCCTCATCCTTCGGAACTCCAGTGAGTACAGGCCCAGTGCTGTCCTTATATGTTAACCCAATCATTCCTGGGATCATTCCCGTAAACCTCCTCTGAACCCACTCCACACCGGCATTACCTTCCTCGCCAGCAGGATTATTGGTGCTCCACTCCCTTTCCTGCTGGACATATACAGGAAGAGATGTATCAGCAGAGCCATCTCCATCATCAAAGACCCCTACCACCCATCGCATCACATATTCTCCATCCTGCCATCTGGGAAGAGGTACAGGAGCATTAGCTGCAAAACCAGCAGGATGCTCCTCAGCTTCTTCCCGCAGGCTATATGACTGATAAACGGACTTTGACCCCTGCAAAAGTATCGCGCACCAACCACCAACCTGGACACACTGCAGCAGAGCCACTGTCGTGCCGCTGCCGATCGGAGCGCCTGTTGATGTTTAGTAGAGAGTAGAGTGTTTAATTTGTTCATGATATATGTATTTTTATTTCTATTTATTTTTTACTGCACACTGAATAGACACTGGTTGAGCAACGTATTTTTGTTTCCTCTGGGTGTGTGAGTACTCGGGAAAATGACAATAAAGATATACTATACTATACTATACTATAGATATGCCCAGATATGGGGTCCAAAACTGCTCACCATACTCCAAATACAGTCTGACCACTGCCTTATAAAGCCTCTGCATTACACCCTTGTTTTTATATTCTCGTCCTCTCTAAATAAATGCTAACATTACATTTGCCTTCCTTACTAGTGATTCAACTTGCAAATTAACCTTTTGGGTATCATGCACCAGCACTCCCAAGTTGCTTTGTACCTCCGATTTCAGAATCCCTGCCCAGACAACTAATTTGACTTCCATGTTGTCGCTGTCCTTTTTGTACCTCAAGGGATTTGTAATTTATACATTATCAAAGGCTTGACTTTCCGGTCCACTGGGATTACTGACATACTGTAACAGAATTATAGACAATAGACAATGGGTGCAGGAGCAGGCCATTCAGCCCTTCGAGCCAGCACCGCCATTCAATGTGATCATGGCTGATCATTCCCAATCAGTACCTCGTTCCTGCCTTCTCCCCATATCCCCTGACTCCGCTATCTTTAAGAGCACTATCTAGCTCTCTCTTGAAAGTATCCAGAGAACCGGCCTCCACCGCCCTCTGAGGCAGAGAATTCCACAGACTCACAACTCTCCTCATCTCCGTTCTAAATGGCTTACCCCTTATTCTTAAACCGCGGCCCCTGGTTCTGGACTCCCCCAACATCGGGAACATGTTTCCTGCCTCTAACGTGTCCAAACCATCAGCCATGATCACAATGAATGGCGGTGCTGGCTCGAAGGGCCAAATGGCCTCCTCCTGCACCTATTTTCTATGTAACCCTTAACAATCTTATATGTTTCAATAAGATTCCCTCTCATCCTTCTAAACTCCAGAGTGTACAAGCCCAGCCGCTCCATTCTCTCAGCATATGACAGTCCCGCCATCCCTGGAATTAACCTTGTAAACCTACGCTGCACTCCCTCAATAGCAAGAATGTCCGTCCTCAAATTAGGGGACCAGAACTGCACACAATAATTAGGGGACCAAAACTGCACACAATTAGTCTCGGTTGCGATATTAGCTGCATTTTGGCCTGTTTTTTTTGGCATGGGGTATTTGTCCAGTGTCCCTGGTCACCTTAAATATGACCAGGCCCTGTCTTTTTGAGGCCTCTTCACACTCGCTTCACACACACTCATTCATATATCTGTACACTGTGAAGGGTGGTGAATCTGTGGAATTCAATGCCACAGAAGGCTGTTGAGGCCAAGTCAATGGATATTTGTAAGGCAGAGATAGATTCTTGATTAGTATGGGTGTCAGGGGTAATGGGGAGAATGCAAGAGAATGGAGTTAGGAGAGGTAGATCAGCCATGATTGAATGGCGGAGTAGACTTGATGGGCCAAATGGCCTAATTCTGCTCCTATCATTTATGTACATGAATGGATCGATTGTAATCATGTATTGTCTTTCCGCTGACTGGTTAGCACGCAACAAAAGCTTTTCACTTATCTCAGTACACGTGACAGTAAACTTCAAAATATAACAAACTAAATGATTTC
The DNA here is from genome assembly GCF_010909765.2 of Amblyraja radiata. Taxonomy (NCBI): domain Eukaryota; kingdom Metazoa; phylum Chordata; class Chondrichthyes; order Rajiformes; family Rajidae; genus Amblyraja; species Amblyraja radiata. The sequence goes on along the minus strand of NC_045959.1, from coordinate 106,368,342 downwards.
TATTTTTGTTAAAGATCTATGCTGAGGAAGTAAAAGACAACCGAGTGGTAAATTTTGAAGCTCAAGCACGGAAATTGGATAACAAGGTGGGTATTGTGTACAAAAGTTGAAAATAAAAAAAAAAGTTTTGTTTTAAGGATGAGCAGTGGTGTGACATCTGCGTGAGCTCTGGCAAGTGAACGTGATTTGTTTGTCACATTGGGGCTTATTTTTACAAAGGCCAGTTAACCTATGCACATCTTTGGGATGTGGGTGACAACCAGAGCACCCGGAGGTAACCCACGTGGTCACAGGAAGGTAGACACAAAATGGTGGAGTAACTCACCGGGACAGGCAGCATCTCTGGCCACAGGAAGAACGTGCAAACTCCACACAGACAGCGCCCGAGCTAAGGATCGAACCTGGGTCTCTGACACTGAGGCAGCAGCTCCACCAGCTGTATTACTTTTGGTTTTTGGATGCCATTAAAGTAGTTTTGTACAGTTACTGCTCAAATGTATGGTACGGAAATAATATCTCTTGTACTGTTTCTGTTCTTGATGGTGATTAGGATTTCTTTGGGAAGTCAGATCCGTACCTGGAGTTCCACAAACTGACAGCAGAAGGAAGATGGCAAATGGTTCATCGAACGGAGGTAAGAACTAGTAACATAGAAAAATAGGTGCAGGAGTAGGCCATTCAGCCGTTTGAGCCAGCACCGCCATTCAGCCGTTTGATCATGGCTGATCATCCCCAAACAGTACCCCATTCCTGCTTTATCCCCATATCCCTTGATTCCGTTAGCCCTATATCTAACTTTCTTGAATACTTCCAGTGAATTGGCCCCCACTGCCTTCTGTGGTAGAGAATTCCACAGATTCACAACTCTTTGGGTGAAAATGTTTTTCCTCATCTCAGTCCTAAATGGCCTACCCCTTACTTTTAAACTGTGACCCCTGATTCTGGACTCCCCCCAACATCAGGACCATTTTTCCTGTATCTAACCCTGTCCAATCCCTTAAGAATTTTATATGTTTCTATAACAACCCCTCTCATCCTTCAGATCCTGAAGAGCTGATGACTTAATTCAACGTACTTATTAGGGGGCATTCTGTGTAGGAACAAACCATCTGTGTAGGAAGGAACTGCAGATGCTGGTTTACACCGAGGATCGACACAAAACAATAGAGTAACTCAGCGGGGCAGGCGGCATCTCTGGAGAGAAGGAATGGGTGACATTTAGGATGTGAAGAAAGGTCTCGACCCAAAACATCATCCATTTCCTCCCTCCAGAGATGCTGCTAGTCCAGGTGAGTTACTCCAGCGTTTTGTGTCTTCCAACAAACCATCTCCTAAGTTGTCCCTTCAAATACCTGTCGAGTGAGAACGGCAATACATGACACCATAGAAACATAGAAACATAGAAAATAGGTGCAGGAGTAGGCCATTCGGCCTTTCGAGCCTGCACCGTCATTCGATATGATCATGGCTGATCATCCAACAGTATCCCATCCCTACCTTCTCTCCATACCCCCTGATCCCTTTAGCCACAAGTGTCACATCTAACTCCCTCTTAAATATAGCCAATGAACTGGCCTCAACTACCTTCTGTGGCAGAGAATTCCACAGATTCACCACTCTCTGTGTAAAAAATGATTTTCTCATCTCGGTCCTAAAAGACTTCCCTCTTATCCTTAAACTGTGACCCCTAGTTCTGGACTTCCCCAACATTGGGAATAATCTTCCTGCATCTAGCCTGTCCAACCCCTTACGAATTTTGTAAGTTTCTATAAGATCCCCCTCAATCTTCTAAATTCTAGCGTGTGTGAAGTACCACAAGGGATTCAATGGCCTATCCCTAAAACAGATTAGATATTGTATAGTAGTAGTAGGCTCCTCTCGGTCATGACAGACCATGGGTGATGCATCCTAGTCGGATGCAAGCCTGGGCGATGTCATATGGAGGACAGGCTGTTGTCCATGCAGCACGTTCCCCCCGTCCCCCTCCCCCCCCCCTCCCTCCACGTCGCTGATTGATCCAAAGGAACAGCAGGGCCGTTACAGTTTGGCACCAGCGCCGTCGCAGGCTTTGTAGACAACGACAAACTGCCTTAGGGGCTCCGACTCCGGATTTTCTTGAGGTTTATTCCTGGAGCCTTTTCCATGACTGGATATGGCCACAAGGCAGAGGAGGTTTTAAATCAGAGTTTTCCCTCTCCTAGATGGACTGCCTTCCCAGGCTGACGAGCCCCACCTGCCCGAGACTCGTGGGGGCAGGAGCGTCTACCTTCCCGTGCAGGTCTATAGCATCTGCCCATTGCATAGATACGTGCATTTAAGGGGCTTTCCATCTGTTTCTAGTCTTGTTGAAACGTCCTGAGGTTAAACCAACTTGAAAGATCAAACAACTTATTTAAAAATAAATCTTAATACTACTGTTTTTGCAATCCAATGTCCTGAACTATCTAATTATAATATCTGAATGTCCTGTGCACTTTGCAACACTCCCCAGATCTGCATTGTTTCCCCCAATTTATACCAAGCTGGAAAGTGATTGCATTAAAATTAGTCCGGTCCTACACACTCCCACTAGTGGAAACATCCTCACTACATCCACTCTATCCATTTATGAAACTTACTAGACTAAGTGCAGACCCGTTGGGTCTGCTCCCCCAACGCAATATTTCTCCAATCACGTATAGCCTCCAACTGCGCAGGTGCGGCTCATTCCCCTCATCCCCCAGCACTCCCAACCCCTCCTGTTCACCCCCACTCTTCTTTCCCCTCTCCTCCTCCCCTCCCCAATCCCTCCCTCACCTCTCCCTCCCTCTCCTTTCCCCTACCCTCAGTCACTCATTCCCTCCATAACTCCTCTCCCCCCCTCCCTACCCCCTCCTATCCCTCTATCCCCCTCACATCCCCCACACTATCCCTCCTGACCTCCTCCATTGCCCTCCTCTCCCTCTATTCCAATTCCACTCCTTAATCTATTCCACTCCCTACCGCCCCCCCCTACTACCCCCCCCCCTCTATTCCCCGCCATACCCCACTCTCCCATCTCACCTCCCCCACCTTCCCCCCTCCCCCTCCATACCCCCTCCTCTCCCCCACTCCCTCCTCACCTCCCCAGGTTCTTTCATCTCTCCTCCTCCCCTCCTCCCCTCCCCCAATCCCTCCCTCACCTCTCCCTCCCTCTCCTTTCCCCTACCCTCAATCACTCCCTCCCTCCCTCCCTCCTTAAAAAGCAGCATCTGTACTTAAAGCCTGAACTAAGCCTGAAGTCCGATCCAAGGACAAGATGCCTAGCACTTCATATTGCCTTCAGGTATTCCCACTCCTGGATTTTCCTGATTACACTGTTGGATGAATAACTCGTTCCTGTGCTGTACTGTTTAGTTTAGAGATACAGCGCAGAAAACAGGCCCATCGGCCACTGAGTCCATGCCGACCAGTGCACTAACCCTAGATGCACAAGGGACAATTTACCAAAGCCAATTTAACCTACAAAACTGTAAGTCATTGGAGTTTGAGAGGAAACCGGAGCTCCCAGAGAAAACCCACACAGGTCACAGGGACTATGTACAAACTCTGTACAGACAGCACCCGTAGTCAGGATCGAACCCTGATCTCTGTAAGGCAGCAACATACCGCCACGCCACCGTGCCTCCCCACTGTTCTATGTACCTTTCCTTGATCAGCCATGATCATATTAAATGGTGGTGCTGGCTCGAAGGGCCGAATGGTCTACTCCTGCACCTATTTTTACAATGTTTCTATCATTGTTGCTAGCTTTGATCTGTCTTTCTGCGTATAATTTGTTATATGTACCTTTTCATATCTCTCGGTTCCCTCTCCGTCAGAAGTAGGGTCTCGACCCAAAACGTCACCTATTCCTTACTTCCAGAGATGCTGCCTGACCCGCTGAATTACTCCAACTTTTTGTGTCTATCTTCGGTGTCCACCAGCATCTGCAGTTCCTTCATACACATGTTCCATGTTCTATCTCCCTGGTTCACTTCATCACACAATCCCATTTCCAGCAATACCTGCAATTTTGGGCAATTTTAATAATTTTTATAAAGTGCTTGGTCTTTTTAAGATTTGAAAATGTAAACAATATGTTATGTTGCTAATGTTACCCTTTAATTTTCAGGTTATAAAGAATAACCTAAATCCGAGTTGGAAACCTTTTAAAATCCCTTTGCGATCTCTGTGCAATGGTGATTTTGACAGAAATATAAAGGTAAATTTATATTTTATCTATGCAGAAGCAGAAAAATAACAAAATCTTTTCACAATGCTTGCTTTTAAAATGATTATCAAGGAAATATTTTTGTAAGTCAATGCCATCAGTATTAAAAATATTGACTAGAAAGAGTAAATACTTTTTGTTGGCAATGAAGAAATAAAGGCAAGCAACAGATACATTGTCCTTTATACAAATAACATAATGACAGATGGCACAATGGGCTAAGTGTTCGGCTGGCAACCGGAAGGTAGCCGGTTCGAATCCCGCTTGGAGTGCATACTGTTGTGTCCTTGGGCAAGACACTTCACCCACCTTTGCCTGTGTGTGAGTGATTGGTGGTGGTCGGAGGTGCCCAGGGCAGCTGTGGCTACAGAAGTAGCTTACCACCACAGAGTGTGACTGAGGAGTGAATGAATAATGCGATGTAAAGCGCCTTGAGTATTAGAAAGGCGCTATATAAATCCCATCCATTATTATTATTATTATTATTTATGTTATGACATCGGATGGAAGCTGCATACCAAATCTCGTTGCGCTTATGTGCAATGACAATAAAATATATTATTATTATTATTATTATTGTTTATATTTTATTGTGGAAACAAGCAGCAAAATAACAACTTCAAGTAACCCTTGCTTTCCCTCTCCCTCCGTCCCTCCCTTATCCTAGTTCTCCAACTGGTTTCACTAGCGTCCTGATCAATTTTACTAATTGTATGTCTTGGTGTCACCTTCCACTCAGCAAACAATGAACTCTTCTTCTTCGCGTCCTAAAGTTGTAGGACAACTTGTTCTATTTGATCTTATTTGATTGTGCACTCCAGGTTGATTGCATTCATTGAAACACGTGAAGGTTGCACTCTCCAACCACAAAACAATGAACCATTCCACATTTCCTTGATCAGTCGTTTTCACATCTTACCTGTCCATGTCTCTAGTCTCCCCTGACTCGCAGTCTGAAGAAGAGTCTCGATCCGAAATGTCCCCCGTTCCTTCCGTGCAGAGATACTGCCTGTCCCATGGAGTTACTCCGGCATTTTGTCTCTTCGAAAAATAAACTTTTGTGTGAGAAATTTTATGATCAACAAAATGTTTATGAATGTTTATGTTATGTTTATGAAATTTTATGATCAACAAAACAACCCAAATTTCCACCAGCCTGGCTGTGTGGCAATAAATTATATCTAATCTAATCTAATCTAATGTTACTATTAAAAGTGCGGTTGATTTAAGCCAGTTCGTCATATGCTTCCATTTGTTCTCACATTTTCTATCACTACGAGTATTTTTGGAGCAAAATCTTCACGTGTGCAGGTTAAACCACATTCTTCCTGAATTCCAGTCTGAAGAAAGGTTCCGACTTGAAATGCAACCAATCCGCATTCTCCAATGGTATTGCCTGACCCGCTGATTTACTCTAGCACTTTGCGTTATTTTCCCTCCTGAATTTATCACCCAATGGCTTGTCTAGCCTGAAGGATCTATGAAGATGATGATGATACCGTTTACATATGTTAATTTAGTTCAGGCTTCAAGTACAGGTGACCAATTTAGTTTTTTTTCGAGATACAGCTCGGAAACAAGCCCATTGGCCCACTGAGTACATGCCGACCAGTGATCCCCGCACACTAACCCTATCCTATACACACCAGTGACAATTAACAATTTTACCAAGCCAATTAGCCTACAAATTGGTACGTCTTTGGAGAGTGGGAGGAAACCCACGCAGAAAAAGGGAGAATGTACAAACTCCGTGTGGACAGCGCCCATAGCCGGGATCGAACCTGGGTCTCTGGCGCTGTAAGGCAGCAACTCTACCGCTACACCACTGCGCCGCCCAACTTTTTCTTATTTTAGCATGGTTTGCTCATTGGTTGTGTGGTATACTTATTCTAGTATGATTTTCATCAGAAAGCAACCAAGCAATCTGCTTCAACCAATCTGCTATGATGGACTATTTTACATTCTAAATATTTTGTTCGTCTTTGCTTTCCTGTTTCAATTGTTATTAACTCTACTGTATTTAGGAGTGGAAACTTACCAAATCATGGAAGGTAGCGTTAACGTGGAGAGGTTGTTTCCACTAGTGGGAGAGTCTAGGACCAGAGGACACAGCCTCAGAATAAAAGAACGTACCTTTAGAATGGAGATGAGTTCATAAGTTCAAATGTTTTAGGAGCAGAATAAGGCCATTCGGCCCATCATGTCTACTCCCCCATTCACAGAGAGCAGGTACAAACTCCGTACAGACAGCACCTGTAGTCAGGATCATACCTGGGTCTCTGGCTCTAAGGCAACAAATCTACCGCTGCGCCACCGTGCCGCCTTATAGAAACATAGAAAATAGGTGCAGGAGTAGGCCATTCGGCCCTTCGAGCCTGCACCGCCATTCAATATGATCATGGCTGATCATCTAACTCAGTATCCTGTACCTGCCTTCTCTCCATACCCCCTGATCCCTTTAGCCACAAGGGCCACATCTAACTCCCTCTTAAATATAGCCAATGAACTGGCCTCAACTACCTTCTGTGGCAGAGAATTCCAGAGATTCACCACTCTCTGTGTGAAAAATGTTTTCCTCATCTCGGTCCTAAAGGATTTCCCCCTTATCCTTAAACTGTGACCCCTTGTTCTGGACTTCCCCAACATCGGGAACAATCTTCCTGCATCTAGCCTGTCCAACCCCTTAAGAATTTTGTGAGTTTCTATAAGATCCCCCCTCAATCTTCTAAATTCTAGCGAGTACAAACCGAGTCTATCCAGTCTTTCTTCATATGAAAGTCCTGACATCCCAGGAATCAGTCTGGTGAACCTTCTCTGTACTCCCTCTATGGCAAGAATGTCTTTCCTCAGATTAGGAGACCAAAACTGCACGCAATACTCCAGGTGTGGTCTCACCAAGACCCTGTACAACTGCAGTAGAACCTCCCTGCTCCTATACTCAAATCCTTTTGCTATGTAATTTGATAGAAAGAAATGTGAGGAATTTCAGGTGTAGAGTACAACCGGTTGACAATACTGTACAGCACATTTGATGTTATTGACTAAAAGTGAACATCCAGACAATATTTTTTTACGCCTCTCATATTTTGTAAGCCTCCATTTTTGCTTTGTTTGGCTACATCAAAATGCTAACTGTGCCCATATCTGCTATATCTCTTTGATGGTTTGTCTGCAAGTCTACTTAGTTTTTCTGTGCTTGTACCACAGATTTTCTGGATGAATTATAAATAATCCAAAATGCTCCAAACAGCAAATTATGTTAATCTGTCGAGGAATGTTGTATTCTTCAGTAATATTAGTCATACGGTGTGGAAACAGGCCCTTCGGCCCAACTTGCCCACACCAACCAACATGTCCCATCTACCCTAGTCCCACCTGCCTGCGTTTGGCCCTTATCCCTCTAAACCTGTCCCATCCATGTAGCTGTCTAAATGCTTCTTAAATGTCACAGTTGTCCCTGCCTCAACTACCTCCTCCGGCTGCGTATTCCACAAACCCACCGGCCTTTGTGTGAAAAAGTTACCCTTCAGATTCCTATAAAATCTTTTCCCCCTTCAACTTAAACCTATGCTCTCAGGTTCTTGATTCCCGCACTCTGAGCAAGAGACTCTACCCGATCTATTTCTCCCATGATTTTATACACTTCCATGAGATCACCCCTCATAGAGTACCAGCCTGCTCAACCAAAGAGTGGGCGTACTAGTAATCGCAGATTAAGGGCAGCAGTGTACAGAAATCTGAAAACAGCAATTTCTGCAGTTTCCAACAAAACTAAACTTTAATCTTTTACAGGTGGATTGCTATGACTACGATAACGATGGATCACATGACCTAATTGGCATATTTGAGACAAATATGACCAAACTTCAGGATGCAACATACAGCTCACCAGTAGGTTTTACATTGGAAATGCAGTCAGAAACTGTTTATTTGTCCTTGTAATGTTTGTGATTTTTGAGCGTGTTTTCTTTACCTATATCTTAGCCCTTCCATATTTCTGTCTAATCGCTTTAGACTATCGACTTTAGAGATACACCGCGGAAACAGGCCTCACAGCCTCACCGTACACACTAGAGACAATTTAGTTTTTTTTAACCAAAGCCAATTAACCTACAAACCTGTACGTCTTTGGAGAGTGGGAGGAAACCAGAGCAACTGGAGAAAACCCATGCGGATACAGGGAGAATGTACAAACTGCGTATAGACAGCGCCCATAGCCAGGATCGAACCTGGGTCTCTGGCGCTGTAAGACAGCAATTCTACCACTACACCGCCCAACGTTTTCTTATTCAAGCATGGTTTAAGTGTGGTATGCTTATTCTAGTATGATTTTCATCAGAAAGCAACTAAGCAATCTGCTTCAACCGAATCCTATGATGGATTATTTTACATTCTAAATATTTTGTTAGTCTTTCTTTGCTTTCCTGTTTCAATTGTTATTAACTGTACTGTATTTAGGAGTGGAAACGTACCAAATAATGGAAGATAGAGTTGATGCGGAGAGGTTGTTTCCACTAGTGGGAGAGTCTAGGACCAGAGGACACAGTCTCGGAATAAAAGGATGTACTTTTAGAATGGAGATGAGTTCATAAGTTCATAAATTTTAGGTGCAGAATAAGGATATTCGGCCCATCAAGTCTACTCCTCCATTCAATCATGGCTGATCTATCTTTCCCTCTCAACCCCGTTTTCCTGCCTGCGCCCCATATCCCCTGACACCCGTACTAATCAAGAATGAGGAGGAATTTTTTCAGAGAGTGGTGGATCTGTGGAATTCATTGCCACAGATGACTATGAAGGCCAAGCCAATGGATATTTTTAAAGCGGAGATTAAGAGGTCCTTGTTTAGTAACGGTGTCAAAGGTTATGGGGAGAAGGCAGGAGAATGGGGTTGAGAGGTATAGATAGATTAGCCATGATTGATTTGCGGAGCAGATCGATGGGCCGAATGGGCTAATTCTGCTCCTATAACGTATGATCTTATGAATTCTGGTGTTAGGTTTTTCCAAGTGCAAGTTTTGCACATATCTTGTGGTAAACACTCATAGTGTTAAAGATTAATATCGTAAAGATACTCTTCTGCTATATTCTCTGACAATGAATTCAACTTTTGAGAATAGTCTCTTCTCTTTGATAGAGTCTATCTTGCAGTTAAAATCAGACGAGTAATGTTTCTCTAACTATTTTTATAGATTCACATTTGGGTTAGTTTATTTTCATACACACCAAATGCAATGAAATCCTTGTACACGTAACGCTCAGATTAATTAGTATACATACATGATAAACACAACAATGAATAGAAGGGAAGCTAGACATTTCACTTTATCTTGCACTAAACATTATTCCCTTCACACTGCGGATGGCTTGAATGTAATCATGTACAGTCGTTCCACTGACTGAATAGTACACAACAAAAAAGCTTTTTACTGTACCTCAGTACACGTGACAAGAATAATAAACTAAACTAAACTGTACCAACTTTGCATTTCTGTTGACAGCTTTTGTGGTTAACCTTGTATTATAACTTATTGAAGGAAAAAGTGTCTAATTGTCTAAATGTCTAATTCTAGTTAAAGTTTATAACTAGCCTGCCTCCACAGTCACTCATTTGATCACCTTCCCACTATCATTTTGTGGCTCAGTTGCCTAAACTAACTCTCCTTTCTTCCCCTTTTTAAAGTTTTTTATTTCCCTCCTTTTTCCAAACTTTGGATCTTATTTTCTAACGTCTCTTGTGACTCATGTTTGATTTCTGTTGAAGGGTGAATGGGGGCTTCAGTGTGTTAGAGTTTGGCAAAAAAATATTGCAGGATATTGCGACATTCCTTGCGTGAAACTCACTTGCTCCTTACACAAATCTATGCTTACTCACATAGTTTCTTTGACTGTTTGACCTTGGGTGCTGTCTGAAATTGGTTGGTGTTGTATTGTTTGCTTTTCTTTTATTAATTAACATAGTCTCATTTACCCTGGAAACAGACTCTTGGGCACACCGAGCCCACGGCGACCTGTTCACACCAGCTCTGTGTTATCCCATTTGCACATCCACTCCCTACACACTCAGGGCAATTTTTACAGAGGCCAATTCACCTCTGAACCTGCACATCTAGTGGATGTGGGAGGAAACCGGAGCCCACGCATGCACAGGGAGAAGGTGCAAATTCCACACAGACGGCACTCGAGATCAGGATTGAACCTATGCTGCTATAATGTTTTAAACTTCCATCCTTGGAATAAGTCATTTTATTCGGCTTCACAAATAAATGTGGATGTTAGGAAGTTGCAGGGTGACCTGGACAGGTTGAGTGAGTGGGCAGATGCGTGGCAGATGCAGTATAATATAGATGAATGTGAGGTTATCCACTTTGGTGGCAAAAACAAGGGGGCAGATTATTATCTCAATGGGAGGTACACAAAAATGCTGGAGAAACTCAGCGGGTGCAGCAGCATCTATGGAGCGAAGGAAATAGGTAACGTTTAGGGCCGAAACCCTTCTTCAGACTGATGTAACCCCTTATCTCAATGGGGTTAGGTTAGGTAAGGGGGAGGTGCAGCGAACCTGAGCGTCCTTGTACATCTGTCACTGAAAGGTGGCTTACAAGTACAGCAGGCAGTGGAGAAAGCTAATGGAATGCTGGCCTTCATAACAAGAGGATTTCAGTATAGGAGTAAAGAGGTTCTTCTGCAGTCGTATAGGACTCTGGTAAGACCACATCTGGAGTATTGTGTACAGTTTTGGTCTCCTAACTTGAGGAAGGACATCCTTGTGATTGAGGCAGTGCAGCGTAGGTTCACGAGATTGATCCCTGGGATGGCGGGACTGTCATATGAGGAAAGATTGAAAAGACTAGGCTTTGTATTCACTGGAGTTTAGAAGAATGAGGGGGGATCTTATAGAAACTTATAAAATTATAAAAGGACTGGACAAGCTAGACGCAGGAAAAATGTTCCCAATGTTGAGCGAGTCCAGAACCAGGGGCCACAGTCTTAGAATAAAGGGGAGGTCAATTAAGACTGAGGTGAGAAAAAACTTTTTCACCCAGAGAGTTGTGAATTTGTGGAATTCCCTGCCACAGAGGGCAGTGGAGGCCAAGTCACTAGATGGATTTAAGAGAGAGTTAGATAGAGCTTTAGGCGCTAGTGGAATCAAGGGATATGGGGAGAAGGCAGGCACGGGTTATTGATTGGGGACGATCAGCCATGATCACAATGAATGGCGGTGCTGGCTCGAAGGGCCGAATGGCCCCCTCCTGCACCTATTTTCTAATATTTTCCCTCTTGTTTTGCAGGCGGAATTTGAGTGCATTAATCCAAAGAAGAAACAGAAAAAGAAAGGTTATAAAAACTCAGGGATTGTGAGTTTTAAATTGTGCCAGGTAAAAAACATTGGTTTCTGTTATTCGGGTATCGTCATCGGGTGGAGCCATGCGCGGCAGCCTCGCCAGCAGTTTGTCCGACCTTTCATTATTTTTGTTATTTTTAGTCAAAGTATGTTTTTGGAGGTTTCTTAGTCTTTTTTATCTGGGGGGTGGGGAGGGGGAAAAGGGGGAAACCGTTTCCCAGGCACTACCTGGTTGTGGATGTGAATTTTCTCCCAGTCGCATCTTCGATTTCCCCCCCCTCGCTGCCTACAATCTGGATTGGCGTGGCCTTTCCTGCCGGAGACCGGCCAGAGCTTCAGCAGCGGCGCAGCACTGAATTACCATTGCCGAGCGGCAATGCCTTACCGGGGATCGCCGTGTTGGAACTCCAGAGTGTTGGGCCTGCTGCTTTAACACCACGGAGCTGTGGTTTGCGGGGCTTCCACCTGCGGGCGACGCTGACTTGACTTCGCGGAGGCCTGGGATCCCTTGCCGGGGGTCGCCAGCGTTGGAGCTCCGTCCAGCTCGGCCTGTGGACTTCGGGAGCCGGGGTCTCCGGTAGGAAGTGGCCGAATCGGAAACTCCAAGCCGCGAAGAGTGTTCCGATCCGTTCCGACGTCGGAGCTCCGATCATCCCGGCAAGAGGGCCTGAACATCGGGCTGCCGTAGCGGCGACTGCGGAGGGTTCAAAGGCCCCAACCACGGGTGAACAATGAGGAAGATGACTGAACTTTATTGCCTTCCCTCACAGTGGGGGAACGCTGTGTGGGGGATGTTCATGTTAAACTCTATCGTGTATTATTTTCTTTTTATTCGTATGGTAACTCAAATCTCACTGTACCAATAGGTGCACGTGACAATAAATGTAACTTGACCTTGAACTCGGACTCAGACTTGAACTTGAACTGTTGGATTTCTAAGGAAGGAATTTTCCCAACAATGGTTTGCTTGTTTTGCACTTTATCTCTAAAGTTTTAAAGTCTAAGACTGCATTTCGTGCCAGGATTGAACTGGCACTGGATTTTATGAACTAATTATTTTGTATTAGTAGACTGCAAGCAGGTAGAAACATTGTAGAAAGTTTAACAATTTGCACTATGATCTGGAAGAACTAGTTGGGAAATTGGGAACTGGAAAGTGAATAAGTGTTGAATATAAAATGGTAGATGTTCTGGGCTACAATTTGTCACTTTGTAATTGGAAAATTTTAAGCTACTGTAAAAGTTGCTGGAGAAACAATGTCCTTTAGGTTTTCAAATCAATATCAAAAATGAGAAAAGCAGCATGACTAGATAATAGTTTCCAAGAGAGAGAAATATTTATCGAGATCATGTTGATGGGAAATATTTGAGGGTGTGTAGGAAAGAACTGCAGATACTGGTTTAAATCGAAGGTCGAGAAAATGCTGGAGTAACTCAGCGGGACAGGCAGCATCTCTGGAGAGAAGGAATGGGTGACATTTTGGGTTGAGACTCTTCTTCAGACTGATGTCAGGGGAGTTGGCAGTACAGAGATAAAATGTAGTCAAGTTACATTTTTTGTCACATGCACCCTTTGGTACAGTGAGATTTGAGTTACCATACAGCCATATTAATAAAAAAGAACACAACACTTGATAGGGTTTAATATAAACATCCCCACACAGCGGAATCAACGTTCCCACTGTGAGGGAAGGCAATAAAGTTCAGTCATCTTCCTCTTTGTTCACCTGTGGTCAAGGCCTTTGAACCCTCCACAGTTGCCGCTACGGCAGCCCGATGTTTCAGGCCCTCTCGCCGGGATGACCGGAGCTCCGGCGTCGGAACGGAAGAACACTCTCAGCGGCTTGGGGTTTCCGAATCGGCCGCTTCCTACCGGAGACCGCAGCTCCCAACGTCCACAGGCCGAGCTGGGCGGAGATTCAACGCTGGCAACCCTCGGCAAAGGATCCCAGGACTCCGCGATGTTAACTTCAGCGCCGCCCGCGGCTGGAAGCTCCGCAAACCACAGCTCCACAGTGTTCAAGTCAGCAGGCCCAACACTCCGGAGCTCCCCTGTACGGCATCACCCGCTCCGCGATGGTAATCCAGTGCCGCGCCGCTGCTGAAGCTCTGGTCAGTCTCTGGCAGGAAAGGCCATGCCAATCCAGTTGGCAGGCCGCGATGGAGGGGGGCGAAGATGCGACTCGGAGAAAAGATGCATCCTCGACCAGGTAGTGACTGGGAAACGGTTTCCCCTCTTCACCTCCCCACCCCCACAAAAAAATGACTAAGAACCCTCCAAAAACATACTTTTCGACATACTAAAAATAACAAAAAGGGCGAAAGGACGGACAAACTGCTGGCGAGGCTGCCACGCGGCACCACCCTTGACAGTAAGACGGGTGGGAGAACAGAGAAAGAGAGGGAAAGCAAGGGCTTTCTATAGAGGATTATTTGAAGATATGGAGACAGCAATGAAGTGATTGGAGGAACATGTTAAGACATTGGAGTGAGTTTGTACAATGTCCCCTTTTCCTCAATGTTTCCTGCGCTTTCACATCTTGATATATGCTAGATGCATGCGTCTGCCTGCAAGTGTGCAAACATAATTCATGTTTGGAAATGTAGAAGTAGTATTGGAAAAACGAGAGTGGTTCCACCAGATCATAAATTAATAATTAACCATTGAAAGACATTGGAATTTAGATTCTTAGAATTCTGATGAACTGCTTAGAATTGATACATTATCCATCACTGATATTAACAGCCCTTAATTACTTGGTTTATTGCTTGCTCTTTTAAAAAAAGTACTATGTTAGTACTTCAATTTTCTAAAACCATTGTTTTAAGTAGGATGGACAGAAAAATGATGATCACGGTCTCTGCAGTTTCATTCCTTGATTCTTTGGAGAGCATAGGAGCTTGAATTTCTTAATTCTTTGCAGCCCTTCATTTGGGCGTGGTGGTTATCCACTTTCAACAATGCTGCACACTTCGACACCGACTATCTTATTATCTTTATACCTGCCAATATTTTCCAATTGTTCTTTTTGTGAGACCATCCTTTTCATTTCTACAGAGATAGCCAAGAGGTATTCAACAACATGCAAGATAGACAATGGACATAGTCATTCATTCATAAGTTTCCACTCAATCTCTGAAAACGATGAAATTAATTATTTGGTGATTCGACCCTGTTAAGAAACATGATAAAATGTGGATTTCTTTTCAAATAGCAAATAAATGTGCATCTATTGTGTAAGAGAGATGAAGGCTGAAATCGTTTAAATCACACAGAAATGCCACTGGAAGTACCTTTGGCAAACATTCACTCAAGAATCGCAATGCTGCATTAGTTCCCTGCTGTTTATTTTACAGGTCGTGAAGGAGTACACTTTCTTGGATTACATTATGGGAGGCTGTCAACTAAACTTTATAGTGAGTAACATTCACATTGGTAAAACGGGAGGCGCGGTGGCGCAGCGGTAGAGTTGCAGCCTTACAGCGCTTACAGAGACCCGGGTTCGATCCTGACTGATTTACGGAGTGTGTACGCTCTCCCTGTGACCTGCATGGGTTTTCTCTGAAAACTTCAGTTTCCTCCCACGCTCTAAAGACGCACAGGTTTGTAGGTTAATTGGCTTGGTATAAAAAATGTAAAAATTGTCACTGGTGTAAGATAGTGTTAATGTGCGGGGATTGCTGGTCGGCGCAGTTTCGATGGGCCTGTTTCTGCGCTGTATTTCTAAATTAAACTAAAACTCCAATTTAGTCTCTGTTTTGCTAATATTTTTACCGATTCTCAAAGCAGATAGATATGATTCACAGGCATGTACACACCTGCCTGCAAATGTTCAAAGATAATTCATGATTGGGAAAGCTAGAAGTAGCATTAGAATAACACTAATGCAAAAAGAAAAGTGATTCCATCAGATCCTAAATGAATAAATACATGTTGATAAACATCTGTCGATACAGATGGCTCTTCAGATGAAATGTATCCAAAGAGAGTTCTATAAAGGCAATTTACAATTTGGGTTTAATTTAGCAAGTTGATAAATATAGTCATACAGCGTGGAAAAAAGCCTTTCGGCCCAACTTGCCCACACATGTCCTTTTGAGTTCCACCTACCTGCGCTTGGCCCACATCCCTCTAAACCTGTCCTATTCATGCACCTGTCTAATTGTTTCTTAAACGTTGCGATTGTACCTGCCTCAAATACCTCCTCTGGCAGCGCGTTCCATACACCCACCACCCTTTGTGTGAAAAGGTTACCCTTCAGATATCTGCAGACAAAATGTGTATGATGAAACTGCACATGCTGCTTTATGCCGAAGGCAGACACAACGTGCTGGAATAACTCAGCTGGGCCAGGCAGCATCTCTGGCGAAAAAGGATGGGTGACGTTTACAAAGTATTTAGTGACGTTTCAGGTCAGAAACCTTCTTCATACTGGATGCAGAAATACCTGCATTTCTCTCACCATGGGTCATAACTTTCAGAAACCTTGCTCAGTACCTTTGCAGGCTTTCTCCATTGAGATGATGCGTGTTACTCTGCGCTCGTGTTATTATAGAAGTCATCAAAGCAATTCTTGCAAAATGGGGAAAATAGCTATTTTGTGATAATTGTGACATTTGCATTACCAAATGGCTGTACAAATGCAGCATGGGTGCAATGGACCTGGGATGGGTATTTAGTGACAGTCATTTATGGAAGTGATTAATGTCTTTGGAGAAAACAAAAACGCTGGCAACATTTTGCCATGAATACCCTTTACACGTGCTGGGTGTTTCCTGCACACCATTTCTCGGAAAACTGTGTGCAGTTTTTCTGCTCCCTTGCCATCCATCTTTATCATATCTGCCCAATCCTTGCCAGCATTTCCCTGTAGTTGAAAGTGTAATTGTGTGATAATTTAAAGGGTACTATCGGGTGACGCAGTGGTAGAGTTGCTGCCTTACAGCCCCAGAGACCCGTGTTCATTCCTGACTACGGGACCCCCGTGACCTGCGTGGGTTTTCTCCGGGTGGCCTTTGACTCAACTTACCCAAATATACGCTAATGCTAATACGGGAATTTGGATTCCTGAAGAAATGAATGAATGAACGAATGAATACTTTATTTTCACATCTGACTAGTCACAGTGAAATTCTTTGCTTGCATACCCAAGGTATGCGAATAGTCGCCACCTAAAGGGCACCAACAGTGTTACAAAATATCCTGCACCTGATCCTTTGTTTTCACCACCTCCTCCTCACTCCATGTCCACCTATGTTCTCTCCCTCCTTCCCCTCTCCCTCCTTCCCCTCCCCCTCCTTCCACTCCCCCTCCTTCCCCTCCCCCTCCTTCTCCTTCCCCTCCCCCCCACCTCATGGTGGTTTTCCCACGCTGTTCCTTCTTTGGTCCCGGCAGCACGACGTCGACCACAGGCGCCCTCATCGACTGCCGCCGGGACCCCCCCTCATGCCTTCATGGCGCCTAAGTGTCCATGGAACTAAGTCACATTACACAACAGAACATATCAATATTGTAGGTTGATAAAATTGCTGGATAAACTCAGCGGGTGAGGCAGCATCTATGGGGTGAAAATAAAAGGCGGCGTTTCGGGTCAAGACCCTTATTGGACCCGAAACGTCACCATTTCCTTCGCTCCATAGATGCTGCATCACCCTGCTGAGTTTCTCCAGCATTTTTATCTACCTTCGATTTTTCCAGCATCTGCAGTTCCTTCATAAACATATCAATATTGTGCTGCTTTTGGAACTATCACTTTCATGATTTAAAGGGTTTTTTTAAATGGCTTTGGGGGTGATCACTATTGCTATGAACACTGGAAAAATTACCAAGGAAAATTGTCTACACCTGTTTGTTTACCAAGATGAATGTGAGCCATTGGCTGTCCAAAATACACTTTATTTTCTTCTTCCGGTAACTCTTTTCTTGTTTTCCAATTTGTAGGTTGGAATTGATTTCACAGGTTCTAATGGGGATCCTCGGTCACCAAACTCGCTGCATTATTTAAATCCAAATGGATTTAATGAATATCAGATGGCAATCTGGGCCATTGGAGCGATCATTCAAGACTATGACACGTAATGTATTCTGTTTTGTCAGCATAGTATTCTTATATGTTCAATTTATTTGCAAAGCTATTGCCCCCAGTGTGTAGAGAGTGGATGGAAAAGTGGGATAGCTTGGAACTCGTATGAAAATATGAATTAGTAAATCTAATGTGTAACAGATTTGTGAGGGCAGGTAACATAAAAACATAAACAGCGGCAATACTCTGCATATCAGGGAAATGGTTAATAATTCTGTCAGAACTGGGAAAGTGAGAAAACAAATGGGTTTTAAGTTCAAAAGGTGAGGGTAGAGAGAAGGAATGTCCTGACAGAATTGGAGAGAGTTCCATTAACACACCTGGAGTCATAGTCATGCTGCACGGAAATGGCCTTTGGCTCAACTTACCCACAGTGGATTGTCACCTTGTCGTGGTGGAGAAGCTTGTGTGGTCCTGAGATCCTGAGAGCGATGCCGTCTGGAGCTATGCTCCTGGTAGGGGGACCCATGGCGGTAAAGTTGAGGAGGAGGTCTCTGACAAAGAGCAATCCAACCAAGACAATAGACAATAGGTGCAGGAGTAGGCCATTCGGCCCTTCGAGCCTCAACAGTGGAACAGGCGGAGGACGATGGCTGACTTTAGTGGAGTGTCACAACGGCTGGAAAGGCGGATGAAGGCTGCAGCAGAAAAGGGTCCCTTGGACGGTCGTCTTGGATTCCATGCCTCTGGATCCTGACCCAGATCTGTCAAGGACCGTGGGGTGGCTGTCTGTGCACCAGTCTCCCCACGTTAAACAAAGTCACGCACTGGCGTCCTCCATGAGAGGACAGTCATACTCGTTTTGAGTGACTGCCGATGACCCATAGTGACCATGAAGCCCCATTTACACTGGTCCCACCTGCTTTGGGTGTAAAATGGAAGGTGGGGAATCATTTGCACAATCTCGTGATTGCTTTTGTTCAACAGTATTTTAGTAGCCGATGCAAAATTATGTTAAGAATGATACGATATTAATATAATTAATATTTTGATAACTTGTTTTTTTTTTTAATTGATTACATGCTCAATGAACTTTGCATTCTATCATTTTTGGTACTCCAGCGATTTACGGGCAGACCTTTAATTCTATGCTTACAGAGACAAATTATTCCCAGCATTTGGATTTGGTGCCCAAATACCACCTAACTGGCAGGTAAATATCAAAATACAGTCGATATTTTGCATAAATATGTATTCAAATGAAAGATTTTTGTAAATGACTTGTACTATGCAGTGGCTTTTTTCCTGCAGGTATCACATGAATTTCCACTTAACTTCAATCTTCAAAATCCATATTGTGGAGGTAGGGAACATTTTATTCTGTAATAGTTTTGTAACTGAGGAGAAGAGGAAGATATTGTTAAAATATCCTTTCTTTTTCTTGTAGGAAGTGTGTTGTTCATCGGATGCAACATTGCCATCCAATTAATAGATGTTTTATTTTGAAAGCTTTATTTGATAAAGTAATCATTAATTTTCCAATGTACAATAGTGTCCATCATATTTGAGGTAGCTGTCCCTTTCAGAATTAAGTATGTAAGAAAGAACTGCAGATGCTGGTGAAATCCTTCTCTCTATAGATGCTCCATTCCTTCTCTCTATAGATGCTGCCTCACCCGCTGAGTTACTCCAGAGTGTTGTGTCTACCTTTCAGAATTAATCTGACTTGATTTTCTTTTGCATAGAAAGTAGAAATGTACCGCCTATTTGTGACTAACAAGATGCAAAGTTAAACTAATCTCATCTGTCCGCACATAATCTGTTTCTCTTCTCTTCACCCAATACATGATCCTTCTGCTTAATACATTTTAAAATATCCATCAGATATTGCCCACCTTTCTGTTTGTTTTGTTTTGCCTTTTACTCCTGGCTAAGGTAACTAATGTTGAGAGATGAAGTAGACACAAAATGCTGGAGTAACTCAGCGGGACGGGTAGCATCACCAGAGACGCTGCCTGTCCCGCTGGGTTACTCCAGCATTTTGTGTCTACCTTTGATTTAAACCAGCATCTGCAGTTCTTTCTCACACACTAATGTTGAGATGAGTCCATTGGGTACGAGCTTAGACATGTTGGCAGACTGCTACACGTATGAACTTTGTATGTACATTGTCCACTAATTGCCATTGAGTGGACACATTCTGGAGATTCAATGTTACTTGGCACAAGTCGTGAGGAGGAAGAACCCAACTAATTTACTACATTTTCCATCCAGTACACTGATTCATAATGCAACATGTCCTTTTTCCAAATAAGCAACAATCAGATTATCATGTAACTGGATAATAGGTGTTGATTTAAAAATTCAATTATCTTACGAAAGATCAAGGAACATGCTTCGACTGGGCTTATATTCAATGGATCGACTTGGCTTATATTCACTGGAATTTTGAATGATGAGAGAAACATATAGAAACATTTGAATTATATAGAAACATATAAAATTCTTAAGGATTGGACAGGCTACATGCAGGAAAAATGTTCCTGATGTTGGGGGAGACCAGAACCAGGGGTCATAGTTTTAAGAATAAGGGGTAGGCCATTTAGGACTGAGATGAGGAAAAACCTTTTCACCCAGAGAGTTGTGAATCTGGAATTCTCTGCCACAGAAGACAGTGGAGGCCAATTCACAGGATATTTTCAAGAGAGAGTTAGATATAGCTCTTGGGGTTAATGGAATCGAAGGATATGGGGAAAAGCAGGAACGGGGTACTGATTTTGGATGATCAGCCATGGTCATATTGAATGGTGGTGCTGTCTCGAAGGGCCGCATGCGCGTATTTTCCATGTTTCTATGCTGAACAATTTCCTTGAAGTCTAGAAGGGGGGAAAAAAGAATTTATTCACTTTTTTAATCTGAGAATTGGCATCATTTTTATGCTTCATATTAATCCATACATGCAGTGTACTTTGTAAAATGTCGAAAAGGAATGATAATTAGAAAAAAGAAGGAATTCGAACCGAAACATCATCTATTTGTTGCTCCAGGGATGCTGCCTGACCTGCTGAGTAACGCCAGCATTTGGTGTCTATCTTCGGTGCAGTTCCTTCCTGCACACTGAAGATATTACAGTGTGATTTTCTTTGAGCTAGCTCGTCAATTAATGGTTCTTGAGTACAAATATATGATTTTTATGTATTAAATATAATGATATAAATCATTATATTTAAAGTAACACCACAGCAATGACTACATTTTCTCAATTGGTCAACCATCATGGAAGAGGCTCGTCAAGAACTCAACCTCATGTTTACTTTTCATATTTCTTTGACAGTAAGAGGAAAATAATCTTTTTAAAAAGATTCCGTGTTTGTGAGGCGGTAACTCTTTTGGAAGGTGGTACTGTTGGAAGAATGTAGCTCACCAGCACAAATAACCCCACTGTAATTGTTATTTTTTTGCCCAAAACGACATAAAGAAACAGAAATATGCCATTCAGCCCCTCATGTCCTATCTTCTGTACAATAAAATCATGGCTGCTACCACATTGCCACTAATCAGGTTAACATGACTTAAAATTTTACATCATAGACTTACAATTGACACAAATTGTACTGTTTTAATTGTCCATTATTTAGATTAGTTCGTAAGACATAGGAGCAGAATTAGGCCATTTGGCTCATTGAGTCTGTTCCACCATTTGGACATGGCTGATCTATCCTTCCCTCTCAACACCATTATGCTGCCTTCTCCCCTGACCTTTGACGCCCTTACTAGTCAATCTCCACTTTAAAAAATACCCAATGCCTTGGCCTCTACTGCCTTCTGTGGCAATGAATTCCACCCTCTGGTGAAGGAAATGTCTCCATTCTACCTGCATGTCCTCTTATTCTGAGGCTGTGCCCTCCGGTCCTAGACTCTCCCACTACTGGAAATATCCTCTCCATATTCACTCTATCGAGGCCCATCTAGATTGTAAATAGAAGCAAAAGTGAAACATTAGTAAATGTCTTTAGCTGAAGATGCGTTCCCTCTACTTTGCAGTTGTTACTGCTGTTTCAATAATGGTTACCTCTTAACTACTGCTTCAGAATGTTTACAGCACGGGTGGGGCAGCGCTAGAGTTACTGCCTTATCGCGCCAGAGACTCGGGTTCAATCCTGACACCGGGTGCTGCCTGTACGGAGTTTGCATGTTCTCCCTGTCACCTGCTTGGGTTTTCTCCAGGTACTCCGGTTTCCTCCCACACTCCAAAGACGTACAGGTTAGCTTCTGTAAATTGTCCCTAGTTTGTCGGACAGAACTAGTGTGCAGCTGATCGGTGGTCGGCGTGAACTCGGTGGGCCAAAGGGCCTGTTTCCGCGCTGTATCTCTAAACTATGCTGAATCACATTTTTTTTTAAAAAGCTAACTGGGGGCTAGCAGAACTTATGACCAAAATTAGAATTACATTTAAGGATTTCAGTTTAGAGTTACAGCACGGAAACTGGCCATTCAGCCCACCGGGTCAGCGATTCCCGCACATTAACACTATCCTACGCCCCCTGGGGACAATTTTTACATTTGCCAAGCCAATTAACCTGCAAACCTGTACGTCTTTGGAATGTGGGAGGAAACTGAAGATCTCGGAGAAAATCCACGCAGGTCACGGGGAGGAAGTACAAACTCCGTACAGACAGCACCCGCAGTCGGGATCAAACCTGGGCGCTGCATTCGCTGTAAGGCGGCAAATGTACCGTTGCCCCACCGTGATTTTAGTACATTTCTTTTCTTAACAATTAATTTTGTTCTTCAGGGGTGCAAGGGATAATTGACGCCTACCGCAACTGCCTTCCTCAAGTCAGGCTTTATGGTCCGACAAACTTCTCTCCAATTATAAACCATGTGGGGAGGTTTGCAGCTGCAGCAGCTCAGCAGCCCAAAGCTTCTGTAAGTATTCCTCCCGTTACACACCAACTAACTTACATCTACTAGGTATGTATCTGGACTTTCAAAATGCCTTTGACAAGGTCCCACACAAGAGATTAGTGTGCAAAATTAGAGCACATGGTATTGGGGTTAGGGTATTGCCATGGATAGAGAACGGGTTGGCAGACAGGAAGCAAAGAGTAGGAATTAATGGGACCTTTTCAGAATGGCAGGCAGTGACTGGTGGGGTGCCGCAAGGCTCGGTGCTGGGACCCCAGTTATTTACAATATATATTAACGATTTACACGAGGGAATTAAATGTAACGTCTCCAAGGTAATGGATGACACAAAGCTAGATGGCAGTGTGACCTGCGGGGAGGACACTATGAAGCTGCAGGGTGACTTGGATGGGTTGGGTGAGTCGGCAGAAGCAATGGCAGACGCAGTATAATGTGGATGAATGTGAGGTTATCCACTTTGGTGGCAAGAACAAGAAGGCAGATTATTATCTGAATGGTGTCAGATTAAGAAAAGGGGATGAGACCTGAGTGTCCTTGTACATCAGTCACTGAAAGTAAACTAGGAGGTACAGCAGGTAGTGAAAAAAGCTAATGGCACGGTGGCCTTCATTGCGAGAGGATTTGAGTATAGGAGCAAGGAGGTCCAACTGCAGTTGTACAGGGCCCTGGTGAGACCGCACCTGGAGTATTGTGTGCAGTTTTGGTCCCCTAATTTGAGGAAGGACATCCTTGCTATTGAGGAAGTGTAGCGTAAGTTCACAAGGTTAATTCCCAGGATGACAGGACTGACATATGATGAAGGAATGGGTCGACTGGGCTTGTATACTCTGGAATTTAGAAGTATGAGAGGGGATCTTATAGAAACATACAATTCTTATGGGATTGGACAGGCTAGATGCAGTAAAAATGTTCCCGATGTTGGGGGAATCCAGAACCAGGGGTCACAGTTTATGAAGACGGGTTAGACCATTTAGGACTGAGACTAACGAGGGGCCACAGTTTAAGAATAAGGGGTAAGCCATTTAGAACGGAGACGAGGAAACACTTTTTCTCACAGAAAGTTGTGAGTGTGTGGAATTCTCTGCCTCAGAGGGCGGTGGAGGCAGGTTCTCTGGTTGCTTTCAAGAGAGAGCTGGATAGGGCTCTTAAAGATAGCGGAGTCGGGATATGGGGAAAAGGCAGGAACGGGGTACTGATTGGGGATGATCAGCCATGATCACATTGAATGGCGGTGCTGGCTCGAAGGGCCGAATGGCCTACTCCTGCACCTATTGTCTATTGAGATGAGGAAAAACTTTTTCACCCAGAGTGTTGTGAATCTGTGGAATTCTCTGCCACGGAAGGGAGTGAAGGAAAATTCACTGGATGTTTTAAAGGGAGTGTTAAATTTAGCTCTTGGGGCGAAAGGAATTTAGGGATATAGGGACAAAGCAGGGTACTGATTTTGGATGATCAGCCATGATCATATTGAATGGCGGTGCTGGCTCGAAGGGTCGAATGGCCTACTCCCACCTATTTTCCATGTATGGAAAAATGGCTGTATGAAACGAGCTGCCAGAGGAGGAAGTTGAGACGGGGACCGTTGCAAAATGTAAGATACAATTAGACAGGTACATGGATAGGACAGGCTTGGTGGGATATGGGCCAGTAGGCAGGTAGAACTACTATAGATAGGACATGTTGGTCGGTGTGGGCAAGCTGTGCCGAAGGGCTGTTTCCACTCTGTATGACTCTTTGTATCAGTTGCCCCAGTATCTCAATGAGAAAAGAGAACACAAAACAGTACAGTTTCTGCCCACAATATCCTTGCGGACATGATGCCAAGACCAGCTCTTAGCTGCCTGCACGAGATTCCTATCCCTCCATTCCCTACATATCCATCTGCCTAACATAAAGTCTCTTAAATGCCACTATCGTATCTACCTCCAGCACCATCCCTTGGCAGCGTATTCCACGCGCCCACCACCCTCTGTGTAAAAACAATAACTTGCCCTGCACATCTCCTTTAAATTTTGCCCCCTCTCACCTTAAACTAGTGTCCTTTATTTTCCACCTTGGGATAAAGGTATGTGTGATGAAGATGTGTGCTCCCAAGTGGAACAAAATTGCAGAAATACAGCTTTTTTTTAAAAGAAAGATTTCATTGTTGTGTGTTTCGCCCATATACTGGACAATAAAGTCTGTCATGACTTGGTCCCCTAATTTGAGGAAGGACATTCTTGCTATTGAGGAAGTGCAGCGTAGGTTTACAAGGTTAATTCCCGGGATGGTGGGACTGTCATATGCTGAGAGAATGGAGCAGCTGGGCTTGTACACTCTGGAGTTTTGAAGGATGAGAGGTAATCTCATTGAAACATATAAGATTGTTAAGGGCTTGGACACGCTAGAGGCAGAAAACATGTTCCCGATGTTGGGGGAGTCCAGAACCAGGGATCACCTATTGTCTATTGACTTTCAAAAGACATTTAGACAAATAGAGGAATAGAAAGGGTTTAGATTGCTATGGGACGTTGATCCAAAGGCCTTGTTTCTACGCTACACAGCTCTGATTCTATTACTCGAGTTATTTCTAATCATGGTTTCAACTACCATGGATAACTTTCCAAGTATTTATTTGTCTGTATTCCTTATGAGCATGGGGATTTTGACTGGGTGCACTGTGTGTCTTTCATGTTCTAACGTCTCGCCGGTTGACTAGCCACTGTAAACTGTTCCTGGTTTAGGGAACTGGTTTATAGAACCTATGTCGGGGGTGTGGAAGAGAACTAATAGAGTGGGTGACTGAGAAAATAATTGGGTGAAACCGTTTGTTGCAAGGCTCAGCATAGCTTCTGAGCCTGTTTGAAGAAGATCCGAAACATCGCCCATTCCTTCTCTCCAGAGATGCTGTCTGTCCCGCTGAGTTACTCCAGCATTTTGTCTCTACAGCATAGTTTCTGTGATGGCAATTTCAAACTTTTCCAAGCTTCAGCTATTCATTGCCGTTACTGCACAGGCAAGGAGGAGTAGAACTTACGCACACGATAACAAAAACAAATCCTCCAGTAGTTCTTTCCAGTTTAATTGATTCTTTATTGAAGTAGTTGCACAGACTAAGATGTGAACATACTTTAGATCCTCTTCATCCATATTCCGTTCTTACTATCTGATCTGATAAAAACTGTATCCCTTCTCCCGTGCCCACTCCAGTCTGATCTAACCACTCCCTGTGGTTTCGCTATATGTAAAGTTCATCTACACATCAAAAGCCCACCCCCAAGCATTCAAAATAATTCTGCAAGAAATATCTAGACAAAATAATAAAATATGCTAACGGTAACTAGCCTAAGCGTGAATGGCTCCGACAGCTTCAATGGGCTGATTAGCCTCCTAAAACTTAGGAGAACAGAGGACATAGGTTTAAGGTGGGGGGAGGGCGGGAAGATTTAAAAGGAACCTGAGGGGTAACCTTTTCACACAAAGGGTGGTGGGTGTATGGAACGAGCTGCTGGAGGAGGTGGTCGAGGCAGGAACTATCGCAACGTTTAAGAAACATTTAGACAGGTACATGGAGAGGAATATGGGCCAAACGCATGCAGGTGGGGACTAGGGTAGATGGGACATGTTGGTAGGTGTGGGCAGGTTGGGCCGAAGGATCTGTGTCCACGCTGTAAGACTGTGACTATGTAATAGGAAACATTTTGGAGAGCTACATAGTAAATCTACAGTCAATGGCATATGTCCCAATGCCAACATGGGCCTCTGGGTTCATGGAACTTGGTTCAGAACTGACTCGATCCCTTCTGGCATAGACAACACTTCAAGACAACTTTGTGTGACAGAATCCAATTGCTTGATAAGAACATAACATGGCAATGGGTTTAGCTGATTCTGAAAGGTGTCAAACACTTAATATTGCTGATGTTAAGACCCACCCATGAGGGAAACAAGGAAAATTAACATTCTCAAACACTTAAAGGCACTTAAACAATTTAAATTCAAAAACCTATGTACTAATTTTACATGAATGATGCCTGGATTCTGGGTTAGTTGCTCCAGGGAGAGGTTGGACAGACTTGGATTATGTCAAAGGTTATGGGGAGATGACAGAAGGATATAAATTTATAAGCGGCATAAATAAGGTAGACAGTCAGAATCTTTTTCCCAGCTTTAAGAGAGGGGTAAAGTTTGAAGAATATCTGGGGACAAGTTTTTTAAATTTATCTAGAACGCACTGCTGCGAATGGTTGTTGAAGCAGATACAGTACAGCACAAGAACAGGCCCTTTGGCCCACAATGTTTGTGCCGAACAGGATGCCGAATGAAATATAGTGGCATTTAAAAAATCTTTTGAATAGGTGTGTGGATATGGAGGGATATGGGATATGTGCAGGTAGACAAGTAATGGTCTTGACAACATGTTCGGCACAAACATTATGGGCCAAAGGGCCTGTTCTTGTGCTGTACTGTTCTAATTCTGAGTCTCTCACAGTTACTCTCATTGAAAGCTATGGTGAAATCCCTGTACATGGTCCTATCTGATGCAGAAATTTCCTCACTCTGTGCCAAGAATTTTTCCACTGTGAGCAGTGGGAAATTGTTGTAATTTTGGAAAACCACCAGAGATTCGGCACACAAACTTGTTCAGAGCAATACTGGCAAACTAGACTAACTATTTGGGTGGAACTTTTATTTACTCTGTTACATGGGAAATGAGTGCATGAATGTCAGCAAATGCTGGCACTTTCTAGGCCTATCCAGGCAGGTTACGTTGGTGATAGGACAAATCTGATTTTGCTTGTTTTGTTTAGTTTAGAGATACAGTGCGGAAACTAGCTCTTCAGCCCAGCGAGTACGTGTCGACCAGTGATCTCCGCCTTACACCATCGCTATCCGACACACTAGGGACAAATTTCCATTTTTACCGACGTCAATTAACCTACAAATGTGTACGTCTTTGGAATGTGGGAGGAGCACCCGGAAAAAACTCACGGGGAGAACGTACAAACTCCATACAGGCAGCACTGGTAGTCAGGATCGAACCAGGGTCTCTGGCGCTGTAAGGCAGCAACTAAACTGCTGCGCCACCATGCTGCCCCTGTTGGCATGTTTTCCAGGAAAAGCTCATATTTAGGACCACAAGCTTGCTTTCAACCCTCACTTCATGAAGACATTGAAGACAATGTTTGCATTGTATCATTTCGTTCACTACGAAACTTAGTTGAATTTTGTGCATTGCTCTTTGTTCCATATCAGAAAATCTTTCTTTCAAAATGAGTTCTGAAAAGCTCTTGACCTCACTTATAACAAAAAAAAAATGCATCCGTAAAAAGAACACATTTTTAAGGTAATTGACAAAATGACAATTAAGAGATGAGGAAAGTTGTTAAATGTAGTAAATTATTTGAAGAAAAAAAATTCGGACAGCAGAAGAACTTTATTAACATTTGTTCACAAATTTGTTCACATTCTGAGATCTGCATATGAAAGGAGATTGAATGTATTCAAGAGAGAGTTTGATATAGCTCTTAGGGCTGACGGAATTATCTGCCACAGAAGGCAGTGGAGGCCAATTCACTGGATGTTTTCAAGAGAGAGTTAAATATAGCTCTTTGGGCTAATGGAATCAAGGGATATGGGGAGAAAGCAGGAACGGGGTACTGATTTTGGATGATCAGCCATAATCATATTGAATGCCGATGCTGGCTCGAAGGGCTGAATGGCCTACTCCTGCACCTATTTTCTATGTTTCTATGAATGCAATGCTCCAAGCATATATATATATTTTTTTAAATTATTATTTTTTATTTTAAATAAATCATCACAAAAATGAAAAAAAGACTTGTTAATAAGAAACACTCAAATAATACACAAAAGAAAAATACAAAAATATACAGAAACATAAAATAAATAGAAATAATTAAAAATTAAAAAAATTATAATTAAAAAAATATATATATATAATGCAACCATACCATCAGTCACACACCCCATCCTGGCTAATTAAGAGTGAAGAGTGCACCTACACATAACAAAATTTAACAAACCAGCCCTGGCAGAACCTGCAAGTCTGGAAAGTATGATTAAAAAAAGGTTGCCATTTGTGAAAAGAATTATCAATACATCAATGTATATCTAATTTTCTCACGTTTAAGAAAAAACACTACGTCTTTGAGCCACTGTGACACAGAGGGTGGGTTAGGAAATTTCCACTGTAGGAGTAGACGACGTCTGGCTATTAAAGATGTAAAATTAATAATTTATTTTTGCACAGAGTTTAATCGACCTGACTCATCCGGGGCCCCAAAAATGGCAATCAATGGACAGGGCTGTAGAGGTATTCCCATTATATTAAAGTAGCCGGAACAAAAATTATGTAATCGTGGACAAAGGAAAAACATATGGCTCAGATGACAGTGTGGGCCCGAACATCTATCACATTTATCCTCCACCTCTGGATAAATCCCAGACAGTCTTGATTTAGAAAAATGGACCCTATGTATAACCTTAAACTGAATGAGTGCAAGACGAGCGTAAGACGTAATAGTACATAGCCCACCCGCAACGTTATCCCACCACTCCTCAGTAAGTTGAAGTCCCAGCTCATCTTCCCAAGCATAGAAACATAGAAAATAGGTGCAGGAGGAGGCCATTCGGCCCTTCGTACCAGCACGGTCATTCATTCTGATCATGGCTAATCGCCCCCTATCAATAACCCGTGCCTGCCTTCTCCCCATATCCCTTGACTCCACTAGCCCCGAGAGCTCTATCTAACTATCTCTTAAATCCATCCAGTGATTTGGCCTCAATTCATAATTTGAAGTCCATAAATTCATAACTCTCTGTGTGAAAACGGTTTTTCTCACCTCAGTCTTAAATGACCTCCCCTTTATTCTAAGACTGTGGCCCCTGGTTCTGGACTCGCCCAACATTGGGAACATTTTCTTGCATCTAGCTTGTCCAGTCCTTTTATAATTTTACATGTTTCTATAAGTTCACCCCCTCATCCTTCTAAACTCCAGTGAATACAAGCCTAGTCTTTTCAATCTTAGAGCTGGACTGATTGCAGGCAAAGATATTAGTTCAATTAGGATGAGGTAGTGGTGCATCTGCAGAACTGCAGCCTCACAGCACTAGAGACCTGGCTTCGATCCTGACTACGTTTGATGTCTGTGCTGAGATTATACGTTCTCTCTGTGACCACGTACGTTTTCTGTGGATGCGCCGGTTTCTTCGCAGATTCCAAAGATGTGTAGGTTTGTAGCTTAATTGGCTTCTGTAAAATTGTCATTGGTGTGAAAGGAGTGGATGCGAAAGTGGGATAGCATGGAACTAGTGAACAGGTGAACAATAGTCGGTGTGAACTCAGTGAGTTGTAGGGCCTGTTTCCACACTGTATCTCTAAACTCTTAATTGCCATAAGGTCATAAGTGATAGCATAATTAGGCCATTCGGCTCATCAGGTCTACTCCGCCCTTCAATCATGGCTGATCTATCTCTCCTTCCTAACCCCTTTCTCCTGCTTTCTCCCCGCAAACCCTCACACCCGTACTAATCACAAATCTATCTCTGCCTTCAAAATATTCATTGACTTGGCCTCCGCAGCCTTCTGTGGCAATGAATTCCACAGATTCACCACCCTCCGACTAAAGAATTGTTTTCTGATATTTGTAAATTGTTTGTTAACACAGTAAAACTTTATATATTTTTGATGAAAGATCTATCTTTTGGCAGCAATATTACATCTTGCTGATTATCACAGACGGAGTGATAACAGATTTAGATGAAACGAGACAGGCCATTATTAATGCTGCCAAGTTGCCAATGTCCATCATCATTATTGGTGTTGGTGGAGCAGATTTCAGTGCTATGGAGTTTCTGGACGGTGATGATGGAGTTCTGAAATCACCCGCTGGAGAACCAGCCATCCGAGACATTGTCCAATTTGTACCATTTCGGAAGTTTCAAAATGTAAGTATGTGATACCGACTGGTAATAATTTGAGCTTACTTAGCATGCTTAATGTAACAAAATACATTAAAACAAAATTTGAAAATTAATTACGTTTGTTTAGGTAGTTAAATGCAGTTGGCAATTTATATCGTAATTTATATACATGCATGTGTATACAATGGGTAAATATTTTATGTTCTAATGTTAAGTAATATTAGAAAAACTGAAATTCTGCCATGGATTTTGTCCATTTTGTTTATGTTGATACATACAAAAGATTGAGTCGTGAGTTGATTATGTTAAGTAATAACCAGGATTTGGGCTTGTCATGTTGCTGTGCTTTATTACATCTTTTTGTTGAATTTTTGTAGAAAAATATATATTAAGTCTGAAGATGGGTCACAATCTGAAATGTCACTAATCCATGGTAGACAAAAATGCTGTAGAAACTTAGCAGGTGAGGCAACATCTATGGAGCGATGGAATAGGTGACGTTTCGGGTCGAGACCCTTCTTCAGACTGATGGGGAGGTGGGTGGGGGCAGGAAGAAGAAAGGAAGAGGCGGAGACAGTAGTCTGTGGGAGAGCTGGGGAGGGGAAGGAGGGAGAAAGCAAGGACTACCTGAAATTGGAGAAGTCAATGTTCATACCGCTGGGGTGTCAAAACTGTCACTAATCCATGTTCTCCAGAAATGCTGCCTGACTCGCTAAGTTACTCCGGCAATCTCATTTTTTGTAAACCACTACCATTTGCAGTTCTTTGTGTCGCCATTTGTTAAATAATTTACTTTTGATATTTGAAAATAGTATTTTGCCCTAAAAGAACTGCTGTTACAGAGATAAAAAGGCGTTTCCTCCAAATTAAAGCAAGTTGGAAGTCACAAGGTCCCAATTCGAAACATCACATATCTATATTCTCCAGAGATACTGCCTGACCCGCTGAGTTACTCCAACATATTTTGTTTATCTTCAGAAACTCACAATACTGACAAGACGCACGAGCCTGCAAAATTTGTATGTAAATGAATGTTGATAAATCTTTAATATTGAAGCAAGTTTTATTTTGGGAACTAGAACTTAATTGATCAGATCCACAGCTTTTCTGGAACTGAGGCAAACCTTAGAGTGAGGTTTTTGATTTCCAATGTACCTGGACCAATCGCCAATCGCTTGTTGACTCATAGCACCAGAGTTCCGTGCTCGATCCTGAACGCAGTGCTGTCCGTGTGGAGTTTGCACGTTCTCCCTCTGATCGTGGGTTTCCTCCGGGTACACCATTTTCATCCCACATACCAAAGACATGTGGCGTCATAGGTTAATTGGCTTCTGTGAATTGCCCCATGTGTGTAGAGAGTGGATGGAAAGTGGGATAACAGAACCAGCGTGAACGTTACTCGGCATGGACTAGGTGGACCAAGGCACCTGTTTCTATGCTGTATCTTTCAATCAAAGGAGCCCTGCCAGTGTTCAGAGCAGAAGTTTACTTGTGGAATCCTTGACGTTTTTTTGAGCGTTGGAATTGCATTGCTTTTTTAAAATTTTAACATTTGAATACTCACACACACCTTGGTAAACAAAGTGAGCACCACTAGCTATTTCCAACTATCAATCGAATATGAAAATTGTAGGTAGGATTTGAATGGAGTCATGGGCACATCGGAAAGTAAATAAGCACCGTGCTGCCGGATTTTAACATTGCAGTTTACTTGGTAGAGCTATTTTTAAACAATGCAATGCAAAACAATTTGTCACAGTGGTTGTGTGCAACATTACAAATATTTAAGAAAGGAAAAGCTGCTTCCAGCAGCAGCAGGAGGGGTGGTAAATACAGGCCATAGATTAAGGTAAATGGCAAAAGGAACAATGAAATTCAGCAGAATATGGTGTGAATACTTGGCAGGTCAGGCAGCATCTGTTAGAGATGAAGGGGATGGTGCAAGTCCCACATTATTTTGTCTATTGCTGATGTTCTCAGTCTCCAACTGCTCCTATTCAAGCCCCCAAAACTGAACATGCTGGAGGGACTCAGCGGATCAGGCAGCATCTGTGGAGGGAATGGACAGATGCCATTTCTGGTCTGCTCGGAACCCTCTCACCCTGGCCACAAACTATTTGAATCACTTTCCTCTGGAAGGCGACCCCGGATTGTCAAAGCTGCCACAGCCAGACATAAAAACAGTTTTTAAGAAGGAACTGCAGATGCTGGAAAATCGAAGATACACAAAAAAGCTGGAGAAACTCAGCGGGTGCAGCAGCATCTATGGAGCAAAGGAAATAGGCAACGTTTCGGCCCAAAACCCTTCTTCAGACTGATGGGGGTTGGGGGGGGGGCGGGGAGAAGAAAGGAAAAAGGAGGAGGAGCCCGAAGGCTGGGGGATGGGAGGAGACAAGCAGGAGGGCTGAGGAAGGGGAGTTAAAAACAGTTTTTATTCACGAGTAGTTGCTCTACTCAACAGCCAAAAATCTGTAGCCTCCCTTTGATCTGGTATTTTGTTGGTTCACATGCTTGATCAATGGTGTTTTATCATTAATGTTTTATTGTTATTAATGTTTAGTGTTTTCTGAGTCATTCGGAACTGTCACTGTATGTCATGTTGTTATTTGTGGGCGGAGCACCAAGGCAGATTCCTTGTATGTGAATACTTGGCCAATAAACTTACTTACTTACCCATAAGGAGCTTGACTGACTGAAAGTGCTGTAGTTGTGTCAGTTGTGGTTTATTGTTCCCCGAAGTGGTTTTGTAAGTGATAACACTCTTCTCTCATTTAACAGGCACCCAAAGAAGTTCTTGCACAGAGTGTACTGGCTGAATTACCTCAACAAGTGGTGTGCTACTTCAACTCGCGCAAACTCCAACCTCCCAATGAACCACCTTCTTAATTATCTGAAAGTCCGGTCTGACAATATATGACCTGGAAGTAAATTCAACGTAGTACGTAAATCTTCAGTTCTACCAGTATGTCTCCCTAAACCTTAAATGCATGATATATATATATAGGTGACATTAAATTCATTCTCACTAACATTTTGAGTAACTCCGAAGACAATATAATTGGCCAAATTAACTGATTGTGTCAAATATTTATTCAGTAATTTAAATTCAACTAATTCAACAAATTAATCATTCGAGACTGGAGTAACTTTCATCTCATTTTCTCTTTACATTTTCTGTTACATATTCCACATGTTGTCTACATTTTTTTTAATGTTAATCTTTTTTTAAATGTACAGTTTTTTATATTGGGGCCAAATAACTTAATATAAGATAGATGCTTTTGAATGCTTGGGGTTTTCATATTCTAGCACCTTAAATATTCATTTTTAAAATAATAGCTGAATATATTTCCTTAAAAAAAGTTAATGCTGAATAATCACATGTAATCACTCAAAAACAATAACATTCTTCCTGTTGTTTGAAGAGTATAGTATGTCAGTCATTGGGACCCTGGCAGTTTGTTGATAGCTGGTAACTTAAACATTAACCAGAATTAAAACGAGATGGAAGGAATATTCTTAAATCGGTCAGTAAGTTTCCATGTGTAGGAAGGAACTGCAGATGCTGGTTTAAACCAAAGATAGACACAAAATGCTGGAGTAACTCAGCCGGACAGGCAGCATCTCTGGAGAGAAGGAATGGGTGATGTTTCGGGTTGAGATCCTACTTCAGACTCAAGAACGGTCTTGACTTGAAAAGTCACCCATTCCTTCTCTCCAGAGATGCTGCCTGTCCTACTGAGTTACCCCAGCATTTCGTGTCTATCTTTGGTTTTCATTTTACTTTGAATGAATGAGTACCTCAATTAAATGTATCAACTTTTATCCGTTCTTGCTGGTTTGAAGATCAAAATATTTATGAAGGCAACCAAGCATATGGTGAAAGCATGTTCTTACTTTAAAATGTACCCAGCTATCAAGTGGTGTGGGGGGATTACAACATACAGAAGATAAGCCATTCAAAGTAGTCCTATCAAAAGCATATTCTAAATATATTAATTAAAAGTGCCAAAAAGTTCCAATTGTAGTTCAATCTGATGTTGTTTGTCAATGCAGAAAGTGCAATTTATTAAAAAAAAATAGTTACTTTATATATGTCATTCACTAAGTATTTACTGACCTTTTTTTGTCTGATGTTGTCCAGAGTATATTAGACACGAATGCATTTGTTATTTTTATATAGTTACAGCATTTTTGTCTTGATATTTTAAAATGTTATACCATTCGTAATTCATTGGAAACTTTTAGTTTCAAGTTTCAAGGTCAGTTTATTGTCACATGTACCAATTAAGGTACAGTGAAATTTGAGTTACCATCCAGCCTGAAATTACACCATTTTACAAACCAGTCGTTCTAACTTTCGAGTTGTAAACTGAACCAACTATTTGTGCTACCGAATGTACAATTACAAACCAAAAATGATTGGGTTGAAATTAAATCAGTATTTCAATAAGCACTGCTCTTGTTATCTGACATTTGTGTTTTTATTTCTTCACACTAAGTTGTGATATTGAAAGAATTGATTAATTACCTAAAATTATCGTGCAACTATTCTTAATCTAAACCTAATGGCTAGAAGTAACATTCTGAGTGGTGGAGGTGGGGGGGGGGGAAATAAAGCAATAAAATGTACTATTGTGACACTATCTGAAACCAGTAACCAAAATAACCCAGAAAACATTAACGAGAAATAAAGTTGCCAACCAGTTCATTTTAGGAGTTTATTAAAACAAATAGGAAAATGCTGGAATCACTTGGTTATGAGGCAGCTTATATGGAAACATGTGAGTTTTAAATGCTGCCCACCCTTGCAAGAGTTTCCAGCTATTTCTAAATTATTTCCCAACACATGTGTTTTTTTATTTTTACTTTAAAGAAAACTTGACATTTTGTAAATTTCTGCCAATGGTTGTTTAAAAGACGATAGCATAACCTGAAAGCTATCACGTATTTTAAATGGTTTCCATATATGTGTGTTTTTATTCCATTATGTTGAGGTTTATTATTGTCACGTGTACTGAGGTACAGTGAAAAGGTTTTTTGGCCTGCTATCCCATCAGATCAGGTAATACAGAGGCAGCAACAACCAAAGCCCAATATGCCATCTGGAATTATCTGTCCTGAATGCCGAAGAACTTTCAAAGCCAGGATTGGACTCATAAGCCACCCGAGAGTCCATAAAAACAACAGAACGTAGACCATCATCCTCAACAGCGAGGGATAGCCACCACGACAATCAAGTCAAACTCAACAAGTTTCCTCTTGCAGTTAAAGAATTGTCAAACATTTACCTCTTTATATAGTACTTAATCCTGCTGTGAAATAATCAAAAGCAGTCATAGAGTGATACAGCGTGGAAACAGGCCCTTCGGCACAGCTTGCCCACAGCGGCCAACATGTCTCAGCTACACTAGTCCCACCTGCCTGCATGTGGCCAATGTCCCTTCAAACCTGTCCTATCCATGTACCTGTCTAACTTTCTTGAACGCTGGCATAGTCCCTGCCTCAATCTACCTCCTCTGGCAGATCGTTGCATACACCCACTCTTTGTGTGGAAAAAGTTACCCCTTTTGTATTTCTATTGATTCTTTTCCCCTTCACCATAAACCTGTGTCCTGTGTTCCTCGATTCCCCCTACTCTGGGCAAGAGGCTCTTTAATTTAGTTTAGAGATGCAGCACAGAAACAGGCCCTTCGGCCCACCGTGTCCGCGCTGACCAGCGATCCCTGCACATTAGCACTACCCTACACACACACACACACACACACACACACACACACACACACACACACACACACACACACACACACACACACACACACACGGGACAATTTACACATACATCAAGCCAATTAACCTACATACCTGTACGTCTTTGGAGTGTGGGAGGAAACCGAAGATCTCGGAGAAAACCCACGCAGTCACAAGGAGAACGTACAAATTCCGTACAGACAGCACCCATAGTCGGGATCAAGCGCTGAAAGGCAGCAACTCTGGTAGTGCCACCGTGCCGTCATCTACCCGATTTATTCCTCTCATGATTTTTAAACACCTCCATAAGATCATCCCACATCCTCCTGCTCTACAAGGAATAGAGTCCCAGCCTACTCAACCTCGCCTGATAGCTAAGACCCTTGAGTCCTGGGAACATCCTCGTGGTGTACTTGCATAATGAATTGCTTCAAAGTGGCAGTATATTTAAAAAAAAACATACCCATGGTATTATATCATTTCACATGGTGAGAAAATGTTGTGGAACATATTGGAAGAACTCTGGCCCACTTCAGGTAGTTGGTTCATATCATCTACATCTTTGTGAAGGAACGCATTAATATAATTATACTGATTATTGCAGGATGAGAGTTGATTGTATAATGTTAATCAGAGGCCAATGTATAACTTGATAACTCGCCTTTCATACATTACATCATTTGCCTTCATTAGCAAAAATCAACCAAAGTTTAATCCCTTTTGCTTAAAATAATGTGGAATGTTCATTTCTATGCATTTTTTGTAAACTGGACAATTTTATATAAAATCAAGTGCAGACCCATTGAGTCTGCTCCCCCAACTCACCCGTCCCCTACCCGTGGCCCCCACGGGAGGAGTGGTCCTCCAACTCAACCCGTTGCCGAAGGTAAGATTAGAGCACTCCTCAGCAAAGATCATAGCTCGTGAGCCTCAACCAGAGGCAGCAACAACCAAAGCCCGATCTGGGGGGAGAAAAATCTACCGGAATACGTAAATATTTTACCGTTAGCGCGTTGTTTTTTCGAGAAGATGTGATCACACACACACACACACACATTTTTACTAGTTACTAGACCAAGTGGGTCCATTGTGTGTGACGGCACAATAAACACCCACGCACACTAACCAACCCCCTTGATATTATATTAATATTATTAATTCACTCCTTATACCCCATCCCCTGCCCTATCCACTCATGTATAGCCCCCAACTCGCAGGCGTGGCGTGAGAGGGAGGGGGATAGAGGGAATGAGGGCAGAGGCAGGAGGTGAGGGGGCGAGCGGGTGAGCGAGCAAGCATCGACCAAGGGACCACGAGTTGGGCTGCCGCAGTCTTCAGCTATGATCTTTGGTCTTCAGTCGACAGCCCGATTTCATCTCTGGAAATAAAGCATGACATTTTCAGATAAGGCGATTTTGGACTCCAGGGGAAAAATCGCTACCGGAATATGTAAAAAAATTTCCTTTACTGTGTCGTTTTTTCACGAAGATGTGATAACACACACACAAATAAATACACATCCAAGATCAGAGTTTTATAAGAATAGAGATATGGATGTGAGGAAAATATCAAGAATATGGCACTGGTCAGGCCGCATTTGGAATATTGTGAGCAATTTTGGGCACCATATCTGAGGAAGGGTGTGCTGGCTCTGGAGAGGGTCCAGAGGAGATTTTATAAGAATAATCCCAGGAATGAGCGGCTTAACATATGAAGAGCATTTGATGGCACTGGGCCTGTACTCGCTGAAGTTTAGTAGAATGAGGGGAGACCTAATTGAAACGTGAGGAATAGTGAAAGGCTTAGATAGTGTGGATGTGGAGAGGATGTTTCCACTAGTGAGAGAGTCAAGGACGAGGGGGTCATAGCCTCATAATTAAAGGACAATTCTTTAACAAGATGAGGAATTTATTTCAGCAGAGGATGGTGAATCTGGAATTCTTTGCCACAGAAGGCTGTGGAGGCCAAGTCAATGGTTATTTTCAAGGCAGAGATAGATTGATTCTTGATTAGTACAGGTGTCAAAATTTATGGGGAGAAGGTAGGAGAATGGGGTTAGGAGGGAGAGATAGATCAGCTCCATAGATGCTGCTGCACCCGCTGAGTTTCTCCAGCATTTTTGTGTACCTTCGATCTTCCAGCATCTGCAGTTCCTTCTTGAACACTTTGTCTACTCCACTGCGATATCTCCTCAAGGTATGCCTACTTTGAAGAAGTTCACCTCCTCTCTCCGGAGACAGTTTCACAACCTCCTCTCTAACTGCACACCCTCTGTGATCCCCCCCTGCCCTCCAACTGTCCCTCCCGTACCACCCCCTCCCCGGGCACTTTCCGTTGCAACCGCAAGAAATGCAACACCTGTCCCTTCACCTCCCCCCTCGACTCCATTCAAGGACCCAAGCAGTCGTTCCAGGTGCGACAAAGGTTCACCTGTATCTCCTCCAACCTCATCTACTGCATCCGCTGCTCTAGATGTCAGCTGATTTACATCGGGGAGACTATGCGGAGGTTGGGCGATCGTTTCGCCGAACACTTCCGCTCAGTCCGCAATAACCTACCTGAACTCCCGGTGGCTCAGCACTTCAACTCCCCCTCCCATTCCCAATCCGACCTCTCTGTCCTGGGTCTCCTCCATTGCCAGAGTGAGCAACTCCGGAAATTGGAGGAACAGCACCTCATATTCCGCCTGGGTTGCTTGCGTCCGGATGGCATGAACGTTGAATTCTCCCAGTTTTGCAAGCCCTTGCAGTCTCCTCCCCTTCCTTCACCCTCGAGCTGTCTCCTCCCATCCCCCCACCCTTGGGCTCCTCCTACCTTTTTCCTTCCTTCTCCCCCCGACCCCCCATCAGTCTGAAGAAGGGTTTCGGCCCGAAACGTCGCCTATTTCCTTCGCTCCATAGATGCTGCTGCATCCGCTGAGTTTCTCCAGCATTTTTGTGTACGATAGATCAGCTATGATTGAATGGCGGAGTAGGCTTGATGGGCCGAATGGCCTAATTCTGCTCCTGTCACTTACGACCTTATGTGTGATTAAGACAAAAATTTAAATATAACTTGTGCATATTCCTCA
Organism: Amblyraja radiata; assembly: GCF_010909765.2. Taxonomy (NCBI): domain Eukaryota; kingdom Metazoa; phylum Chordata; class Chondrichthyes; order Rajiformes; family Rajidae; genus Amblyraja; species Amblyraja radiata. The sequence goes on along the minus strand of NC_045959.1, from coordinate 106,329,067 downwards.
TTTTACAAACATTCTGTGGCAGTGATTGAAGTCTTCAATTTACAAATGTATTTTTGCTATATTGAATAATACCACTCCGTGATGCTGATGTCAAAACACACACACAAGATGACAGACAGAAAATGCTGGAGTAGCTCAGCGGGACAGACAGCATCTTTGGAGAGAAGGAATGGGTGACATTTCGTGTCAAGACCCTGCTTCAGACACACACAACGCAATTCACCACGCATTTGTAATTTACAACATTTCACTGAATAAAAATCATTTTAAAGAACACATCCCATGTTACAATGAAGGATGGCTTTTTCAGGAATATTCATTTTCTGGCAGTGGTATACAAGGGCACATTTATTTTAATAAAAGCACAAGTGCATAATGCAAAGAAGTAAAGAATCTGCCAATAACCAAATGATATGTAGGGAAAAAAATCAATACTCAATTTACCATTGTTTAATTTAGTTATGTGAATTATACTGCTGTGTCAATAATTCAATTTCACATCATTTAAATTTCACTTTTGATTTAGTACAGTACAAATGATACAGTTGACATTTATATGAGAAATATATATTAGAAAAATAGATTCCATCTATTTAAAAGCGGTTTCATAGAGTCCCAGAGTAATACAGTGTGGAAACAGGCCCTTCGGACCAACCTGCTCACACCGTGCCCAACATGTCTCAGCTATGCTAGTCCCACCTGCCAGCATTTGGTCCATATCCCTCCAAACCTGTCCTATCCATGTACCTGTCTAACTGTTTCTTAAACGTTGGGATAGTCCCATCCTCATCTACCTCCTCTGGCAGCTTGTTCCTTACACCAACCACCCTTTGTGTGAAAAAGTTACCCCTCAGTTTCCTATTAAATCTTTCCCCCTGCACCTTATACCTATGCCCTCTGGTCCTCGATTCACCTATTCCGGGTGAGAGACTGCATCTACTCGATCTATTCCTCTCATGATTTCATACGCCTCTATAAGATCACCCCTCATCCTCCTGCGCTCCAAGGAATAGAGTCCCAGCCTACTCAATCTCTCCCTATAGCTTACACCCTCTAGTCCTGGCAACATCCTCGTCAATCATTTCTGTGCCCTTTCCAGCATGACAACATCTTTCCTATAACTTGGTGCACAGAACTGAACTCAATACGCTAAATGCGGTCTCACCAACGTCTTATACAACTGCAACATGACCTCCCGCCTTCTATATTCAATACTGTGACTGATGAAGGCCAATGTACCATAAGCCTTTTTGACCACCTTATCTACCTGTGACTCGACCTTCAAGGAACCATGTACCTGCTCTCCTAGATCCCTCTGCTCTGCAACACTCCCCAGAGCCCGACCATTCACTGTAGGTCCTGCCCAAAATGCTTTTTTCTGTATTAAATTCCATCAACCATTCCTCAGCCCACCTGCCCAATTGATTAAGATTATGCTGCAAATTTTCACAACCATCTTCACTATGCAAAACCACCCGCTTTTTTTTTATCATCAGCAAACTTGCTAATCTTGCCCTGTATGTTCTCATCCAAATCATTGATGTAGATGATAAGCAGTAATGGGCCCAGCACCAAACCCTGAGGCACGCCACTCATCATAGGCCTCCAGTCCGAGAAGTAACCTTCCACCATCACCCTCTGCTTCCTTCCATGAAGCCAATTTTCTATCCAATCAGCTATCTCTCCTTGGATCCCATGCGATCTAACCTTCAAGAGCCGCCTACAAGCGGAACCTTGTCGAATGCCTTACTGATGTCCATGTGTAACAACGTCTACAGCTCTGCCCTCATCGACCTTTTTGGTCACATCTTCAAAATACTCAATCAGATTTGTGAGACACGGCTGCCCACGTACAAGCCCATGCTGACTATCCCGAATCAGCCCTTGTCCATCGAAATGCCTGTATATCCTATCCCTTAGAATAGCCTCGAGTAATTTTCCAACTACAGATGTTAATTTCATTTGCACAAAGTTTCATTTGTAATTTTACCTAATTCTGATGAAAATTCATTGACTCCACTGCTGTGTACGAGCTTGAATCCTTTGCTGCTTTGCAGACAGGTTGTAGGATTGGAGTAAGAAGGAACTGCAGATGCTGGTTTAAACTAAAGACAGACACAAAATGCTGGAGTAGCTCAGCAGGACAGGGGATAGAGTCTTTGCAGGAAGCAGGGTGGGAAGAAGTGTAGTCTAGATCGTTGTGGGAGTCAGTAAGTTTAGAATAGACGTTAGTCAATGTCTATCTCCTGTGATGGAGACGGTGAGATCAAGAAGGGGGAGGGAGGTGGTCCAAGTGAATTTGAATGCAGGATGAAAATTGGTGCAGGAGGTAGCCCTGATGCAGTCGTCAATGTAGCAGAGATAGAGTTAGGGGGATAAGACCAATGTACACCCTGGAACAGGGATTGTTCAACGTACCTTACAAAGAACATGGATATGTGTAAGAAGGAAGTGCAGAAGCTGGTCTACACTGAAGATAGGAACAAAATGCAGGAGTAACTCTGCATGTCAGGCAGTATCTCTGGAGAGAACAAGTGGGTGACGTTTCGGGTCGAGACCCTTCTTCAGACTGAGAGTAAGGGGAGAGGGGAGGACGGAGAGATAGCAGTGAGAGTGGATCGGAGAACTTCAAAGTTGGCATACCTTGAGGAAAGAGCAGAGTTTTTGGAAGACGGCATCTAGTACCTTGCACTAAACGTTATTCCCTTATCATGTATCTGTACACTGTAATCCATTGTAATCTATGTATTGTCTTTCCGCTGACTGGTTAGCACACAACAGTCACGGTGGTGAAACGGTAGAGTTGCTGTCTTACAACAAATGCTGTGCCGGAGACCCAGGTTCGATCCCGACTACGGGAGCTGTCTGTATGGAGTTTGTACGTTCTCCCCGTGACCCGCGTGGGATTTCTCCGAGATTTTCGGTATCCTCCCACACTCCAAAGACGTACAGGTTTGTAGGTTAATTGGGCTTGGTAAATGTAAAAAATGTCCCTAGTGTGTGTAGGATGGTGTTAGTGTGCGGGGATCGCTGGTCGGCGCGGACCCTGTGGGCCGAAGGGTCCGTTTCCGCGCTGTATCTCTAAACTAAACTAAACAAAAGCTTTTCACTGAAGATAGACACAAATAGCTGGGATAACTCAACGGACCAGGCAGCATCTCTGAAGACAAGAAATGGGTGACGTTTCCGAAACTCCAGAGATGCTGCCTGTCTGAAGAAGGGTCTCGACCCCAAACGTCACCCATTCCTTTTTTTCTCCAGAGATGCTGCCAGTCCCGCTGAGTTACTCCAGTTTTTCGTGTCCACCTTCGGTTTAAACCAGCATCTGCAGTTCCTTCCTACACAAAAGCTTTTCACTGTACCTCGGTACACATGACAATGAATTGCTGAGATGCTGCCCGGCCCAACCCGCTGAGTTACTCCAGCAACTTTATTGTTATTCTTGCACAAGTAGCCAGACGGTGCCGCCCTGTCTTGGCACCAACATGCGCAATGAGTGGAGCGGGCGGGAGTGTGGAAGTTGAGTCTCGTTGGTCCTTGGCTGAAACTCACTTCCAGTCGATTGCTTTTCTGTTTCTGCTTGACAGTCGCTTGGGGTTAGCAGTAAACTGAGAGTTCACGCTCTTTGTGCAGCCTTAATCAGCGCTGCAAGTAATTATAATATATATACACACACACACAGATCATTATTTGTTCTTCTCTCTACGCTGCGGCGTTTCCCAGAAGCTTTTGCCCGGACCAAGAAGGAGGGAGTTATTTCTGGAGCTTTTTAAGCAACTCGTCAGGTAATTTGCAACAAGGCTTGCGGGGGTGGGGGGAGCGCCGGGCGGTTAGTGTGGAGCCGGCGATGTGGAGTTGAGTTTGCACTGTCAGTGTTGAAACTTTCTGGGCGTTGTCGGGGCTTTGGTCCCGGGACGGCGAGTCCGGGCCACGGGGCAGGGGACTGGGCTGGTGTTGGGCTGAGCTGAGCTGGGCTAGTGTTGGGGCTGGCGCTAGGGTGGGCTGGTGCTAAGCTGAGCAGAGCTGGACTGGTCCTGGGCTGAGCTGGTGTTGAGGCTGGTGATGGGCTGAGCTGAGCTGGGCTAGGCTCGTGTTAGGGCTGGTGTTGCGGCTGGTACTGGGCTGATCTACAGGCTGGTGCTAGGCTACGGTTGGGGCTGGTGCTAGGCTGATCTGAGCTGGGCTAGTCTGAGCTGGGCTAGTCTGGGCTGGTGCTAGGCTGAGCAGAGCCGGGCTGGGCTCGTGTTGTGGCTGGTGCTGGTCTGATCTACAGGCTGGTGCTAGGCTGAGCTGAGCTGGGCTGGTGTTGGGCTGTGATGGAGGGTGAGAGTACCTCGGACGGCTCGGGGAGTTCAACATACAAAAGGCTGTCACTGTGGCCACGTCAACGCGGGTGGAGATGTTGGTGCTGGGGTTTCAGTGGCCGTGTATCTGACCAGCCTCCCTCCCACCTCTCTTTCCAGCTTTCTCTTCCCTCTCCTCGTTACTGTAATCAATCTGAAGAACAGTCCTTCTAAACTATCTTTTCCAACCTCTCTCTCTACCTCCCTCCCTCTACAGCTTAATCCCCTCCCTCTCTTCCACTACTACAATATGCCCCCCCCCCACCTCTCTTTTCCAGCATCCCCCCCACCCCCCACTACAATCAGTATGAAGAAGGGACCCCCACTTTTCCATCCTTCTCCCTCCTCCACCAGAAAGAACCACAATCAGTTTGAAGAAGGTTCCTCCATATCTCTTTTCCAGCTTTCTCCCCACACTAGGACAAGCAGTCCGAAGAAGAGTCCCCCATCTCTCTTTTCCAGGGCAGACACAAGTGCTGGAGAAACTCAGCGGGTGAGGCAGGATCATTCTATGGAGCGAAGGGATTAGGCAACGTTTCGGGCCGAAACCCTTCTTCAGACTTCAACCTTATTTTCCAGGTTGCCTCCCTCGCTCACTCCCACTATTACAATCAGTCTGAAAAAACCCCGTCCACATTCCTTGCACATATGCTGCCAGGTTACTCCAGCACTTAGTGTTTTACTGCATGTGCTGTTCTTTGTGTCTCCCATTACACCCCCCTCTTAATCTGTTGCTCACGTCTCAAAAATAGTCCAGGGTTTTGCCGTTTGATTTAAACGGAAACTTCACAGTAACTGAACGGTAATAGCACTTCACTGAGTGAATGGGGCAGGATGCCACTGAAGATGCCCCAGTTTACGCCCAGACTATGCTGACTGCAAACGTTATACCGAACTGGGTGGTGATGGAGAAATGTATGAGAAATCGTTCCCTGTGATATCCAAGAATCCACTTAGCGACCACTTTGCCATGTCTCTTGAGAATTCAATTCATCTTTTATTAATGCACTTGCCAACTGAGCGTGCAGTAAAATGTAGATACTATTCATGAATGTATTTAGTATTTGAGTATTCTTACCATCAGGATGTTTGTAGCTACTGATTTGTAGAGTCGATTCAAGGCATACTCATTTATAGTAGTATAAGGTAGTGCTGGTGAAATACGACTATTGGTGGTTACTTGTTAGTAGCGTGTGGCTTTCATTGAATATTTTTTGGTCCTCTTATTTCTCACTGTATTTAATTTTAATGAATTATTCCTTTGTTATTGTAAAGTCCAAACATGTTCGTGAAGTTTCCACGTATTGCCATCTTGATTTTGATTTTACATTGTTTCATTATTTATTTAAGCTATCGACTGCATTGATTTTTTTCTTTTGTCCATCCAGTTTAGATTTTCCCAGTGTAGGCCCAGAGCATCCTTTAGAAATGAAAGATGTATTGAGGTAAACAAGATTGGGCATTAAATGTGTGCGTATAAGAGTATTAAACGCTTGGATAGAAACATAGAAAATAGGTGCAGGAGTAGGCCATTCGGCCCTTCGAGCCTGCACCGCCATTCAATATGATCATGGCTGATCATCCAATTCAGTATCCTGTACCTGCCTTCTCTCCATACCCCCTGATCCCTTTAGTCACAAGGGCCACATCTAACTCCCTCTTAAATATAGCCAATGAACTGGCCCAAACTACCTTCTGTGGCAGAGAATTCCAGAGATTCACCACTCTCTGTGTGAAAAATGTTTTTCTCATCTTGGTCCTAAAAGATTTCCCCCTTATCCTTAAACTGTGACCCCTTGTTCTGGACTTCCCCAACATCGGGAACAATCTTCCTGCATCTAGCCTGTCCAACCCCTTAAGAATTTTGTAAGTTTCTATAAGATCCCCCCTCAATCTTCTAAATTCTAGCGAGTACAAGCCGAGTCTATCCAGTCTTTCTTCATATGAAAGTCCTGACATCCCAGGAATCAGTCTGGTGAATCTTCTCTGTACTCCCTCTAGGTACATGGATAGGAAGGAACATAGAACAGTACAGTCTGAAGAAAGGTCTCGACCCGAAACGTCACCCATTCCTTCTCGACAGAGATGCTGCCTGTCTGTCCCACTGAGTTACTCCAGCATTTTGTGTCTCCCATAGAACAGTACAACACCGGAAAAGGCTCTTTGGCCCACCATGTTGATTTTGATTTACACCTGAACATGATGCCAGGTTAACCTGTTCAGTACCACCCCGAGTACACTCGGCTCATGGCTAATAGTGTAAAAAAAAACGTGGCAGTGAACAGGTTAGACTAACCTCCACTGCCTGCATGTGGTCCATATCCCTAGATCCCCCCCCCCACGCTACAAGTAAGCCAGTTCTGAATAATTGTGGATTCCTTGCATCTTAATAAAAATTTTGATAGTGCATCTTAAACGTTTACAGAACTTTGAGGGATATAGGTTCAATGTGACCCAATGGCACTAGGTTAGATGAGGCATCTTGGTCAGCAAGGAAGAGCTGGGTCGAAGCTGTTTCCATGCCTATGACTCTGTATGTTGTCTTAACTATTCCAGTGGAGCTGTGAGTAACTTGCTCAGATCCCACTGCAGTGAGATACAAGGGTGTTACTTTTTTATAGAGCCGACCTCATGGTCTGGGTAAGCTTTTGTTTATTTAACGTACGTTGACATTTATAAGATTTTTTCTTCTTTTGACTAGTGTTTGAAGCACGTTGCCTTATCAACGAAAGTGTTTCAAATGTATAATGTGGTAGACATCAATCCATTCCTCTCTACCCTACCATTTTTCTTGAGGGTAGTTGTGATCTTCATTTATTTAGCCTTTGTCAATGGAAATAGTCTTGTGCAATATAGTTGCCAGAAGTTTACGGTGGTCACAGCGGTAGAGTTGCTGCCTTACAGCGAATGCAGCGCAGGAGACCCGGGTTCGATCCCGACTACGGGCGCTGTCTGTACGGAGTTTTACGTTCTCCCCGTGATCTGCGTGGGTTTTCTCCGAGATCTTCGGTTTCCTCCCACACTCCAAAGACGTACAGGTTTGTAGGCTAATTGGCTTGGTAAATGTAAAAATTGTCTCTAGTGGGTGTAGGATAGTGTTAATGTGCGGGGATCGCTGGTCGGAGCGGACCCGGTGGGCCTAAGGGCCTGTTTCCGTGCTGTATCTCTAAACTAAACTAAACTAAATAACATTTAAAAAATCCGGATATGGCCAATCGCATTGCTGACGAGTAAGTTAAGGGGCTGTCCCACGAGCATGCGACCAGCATGCGGCAAGCGCGACCAAACCGGAAGCGGAGGCCGCGCAGAGGTCGAGTGATCCCCGTACAGGGCCGGTCCCACCAGCATGCGGCGAGCGCGACCAAACTGGAAGCGGGGGCCGCGCGGAGGTCGAGTGAGTGACGTGAAGTTCGAGCGAAGTCCGCGTTGCGTGACGTACGGCGTCAAGACGCTGCGCAAGCCCGTCGAGGCGGTGCGCACGGCGTCGAGGCGGCTGCGGGCCGGCAGGCCATTGCCGCGCGGGATTTTTGAACACGGTCAGTTTTTCGGAGCCCCATGCGATTTCGGAATCAGCTCCGCACAACTCCATATGGCTCCGGCGATCGAAGTGGGACCAGCCCCACGAGGCCGTATGGCTCAAGCGACCACGTTAGGTCGCGCTTGCCGCATGGAGTCGCATGCTCGTGGGACAGGCCCTTAAGTCAACCTGTGCACGTGATTTTAATAATCGTACACGTGTACTTTAGGTAAAGTAGTTAGATGAAAAGACAAGACTTTTGATTATTGTGAATGTTTGACTTCTGGCCGCTGAATGGTGGTGAACACTTGATGAGCAAAACCTAAAAGTGTGATGTGGTCATACTTGTGTTAGCCAGCATTGCAATGTGTGGCTAAAGTTGTCTCACCACTTGTCTGGTTACCACTGGCATTGAGTGGTATTATTGCTGCTATGGCCAACTTACTATGGCCTGCTATGGCCAACTTACATCTCATAAGTTCATAAGTGATTGGAGCAGAATTAGGTCATTCGGCCCATCAAGTCTACTCCGCCATTCAATCATCTTTCCCTCTCAACCCCATTCTCCTGCCTTCTCCCCATAACCCGACACTCATACTAATCAAGAATCTATCAATCTCCACCTTAAAAATACCCATTGAGTCTGGTTTGGCCTCTGCCAGAATGTTGCCCTAGGAAGGAACAAGGTTCTGCATGGGACTCCATAGCTGGGGTTGACCAGCTAAGGAAAGGAAGCTGAAGGGCCTGTCTGCAGGAGATTATGCAGTCGCCACATGTTCGCGGGGGGTTGCCTTCATGGTCGTGAGGAGTTCCCGCATTCTGGGAACTAGTCGCGGCCTCATCATGGTTGCCGCAAAATTTTCAACGTTGAAAAGTTAGCGGCGACCAGAATGTAGCCGCCATGGAGAGTAGCGAGAATTCTCGTGCTGTAGGTAGGTCACCAGGAGGTCCTAGTGGGTTGCCAGGAGGTCGAAGATTCTCGGTGGTTCTCGTAGGATGTAGTCGGTGCTGACCGGTGAATTTCATTGGCTCATTGGGGGAATAAAAACGTGAGTAGTTTTCAGAACCAAGGAGAACCGACCGGTAATGTTAAATGTCCGCCGAGCTTCACAGCCGTGTATCTCTGGTTTATTAAAAGTTGTCTCCACTCCTTCTCCCTCCTTCTTCTCCCCCCCCACTCGCCCCCTCTTTTAAAGGACTTACCGTACACTGTGCTTTAGCCGTCTTAATTACAGCGCCAACCTTCCTGTTCATCGCGGAGTGTGTCTGTATCACTCAGACAGCGCTCCTTCCACTTGCCCTGTTCCCTGCCTGCATAATGGGCTGGTGAAGGAAGCGATGTGTGTGTGTGTGTGTTCCACTCTGACAGTCGCCGTTCCAGTTGCTGGTTTTTCAGGCGAATGCCAGCAACTTGACAGTCAAAATTGCCTAAGTGTGACAGGCCCATAAAGGTGTAAGTCAAAATGAATTATCTGAGCATAGTGCATAATTTGAGGAAGGACATTCTTGCTATTGAGGGAGTGCAGTGTAGGTTTACAAGGTTAATTCCCGGGATGGCGGGACTGTCATATGCTGAGAGAACGAAGCAGCTGGGCTTGTACACACTGGAGTTTAGAAGGATCAGAGGAGATCTCATTGAAACATATAAGATTGTTAAGGGTTTGGACACACTAGAGGCAGGAAACATGTTCCCAATGTTGGGGGAGTCCAGAACCAGGGGCCACAGTTTAAGAATAAGGAGTAAGCCATTTAGAACGGAGATGAGGAAACACTTTTTCTCACAGAGAGTTGTGAGTCTGTGGAATTCTCTGCCTCAGAGGGCGGTGGAGGCAGGTTCACTGGATGCTTACAAGAGAGAGCTGGATAGGGCTCTTAAAGATAGCGGAGTCGGAGGATATGGGGAAAAGGCAGGAATGGGGTACTGATTGGGGATGATCTGCCATGATCACATTGAATGGCGGTGCTGGCTCGAAGGGCCGAATGGCCTACTCCTGCACCTATTGTCTATTGTCTATTGCATATCTAGTTCTTTGCCCCTAATATAGGCCCATATGGTTTATGGCAGAGATTTTTTAAGCAAATAATTATATGAAACAGAAACTGGCCCAGTATTTTTTAATCACGTGGGGTTTCCCCCTGTGCCCTGGTTTCCTCCCACATTCCAAACACATGCAGGTTTGTAGGTTAATTGGTTTCCATAAATTGTCCCTAGTGTGTAGGATAAAACTAGTGTACGGGTGATTGTGGTTGGCATGGACTCAATGGGCCTGTTGTATCCCTAGACTAAACTAAATACAAGCATTTACTGTTCCCTGGTAACTCTTACTGTAACATCCAATATTCAAAGATGCAGTAACAATTTCAAAGCTTACCTCTAGACTATTTTCTAAATTTTAACATTGTCATCAGCATTGTTCCTTTCTTTTGGGTATTTTCAAATATTTTACCTTTGACTGGATTTTTTACTTAAGGCTTTAAGGACTTCTGTGCCATCCAGTAGTATAAAACTCCCAACAAACAATTTTAAGTAGAAAGTGAGAAGCAAAAAGTTTATAGATTTTAAAATTGAAAGCAAATGTAGAAATGAAAGTGGAGGTAAAACATTTGGTACTGCAGATCAAAAATCATTTCTCATAATGCTGTTTTCATTACCGCTTGCCAATGGGGACTCAACACGAGTGGTTTTGTTTTGGGACTTCACAATGAAAGAAGTGTTATTCTGAATTTTAATTAGATTGGGCGGTAAAGGCCTGATAATGTTTATATCTTGGGGTCTTTAGTGCATCAGAGAGGATTAAATATTTTAGCTGAGATATCCATTTCTGTTATCTGGTGCAGCACCCCCCCAATAGAAATTGATAGGCGTTTGTTTTACAGTAAAATTATGCCTGGTACTTTGAGACATGTTTGAGTTTCTTCTGCTCGTATATATCCCATGGATATTAGGTCAGATCTATTGTTTTTTGATGACTTTCTAATGCACATGGCTCCCACTAGCAAAGTGGTGCAGCATTAGAGTTGCTGCCTTTCAGCGCCAGAGACCCGGGTTCGGCCCTGACAACGGGTGCTGTCTGTACACAGTTTGTACATTCTCCCCATGACCACGTGGGTTTTCCGGGTCCGCTCCGGTTTCCTCCCACACTCCAAAGACGTACAGGTTTGTAAGTTAATTTGCTTTGGTAAAGATTGTAAATTGTCCCTAGTGTGTAGGGTAGTGCCAGTGTATGGGGATCGTTGGTTGGTGTGGACATGGTGGGCCAAAGGGCCTTTATCCACGTTGTATGTCAATTAGGTGATGCTATTATTAAAGGTTCTATGGCAGAAGAATTCAAGCTAATCAGAGTCATCTCAACGTGTAAAGGTAAATAATGATTGATTGATTGATTGATTGATTATACCTTTAATAATCCTTTACAGGAAATTACAGTGCCACGACAGCTTCAAGACAGACATAACACCACACATTTCCTCAAATGGCTTCCATACTTAACAAGTTAAAATACAAGTTAAAATACAATTAATTTAAAAAAAAGTGCAGTTATTTATGCGCATTATATAACCTTATAGCAGCTGGTAAACAGGACTTCCTATGTCTCTCAGTTTTGCACATTGGTGCAATCAGCCTCTGACTGAAGATGCTGCTCTTGATCACCTTCAGGGCATGGAGTGGGTGAGTGGGGTTGGTCATTATAGAACCTAGTTTGTTCAGAGTTTAGGCCTCTGCCACCTGCTGGACCGTTCGTTGCTCAGCCCCGACCACTGAGCCGGCCTTCCTGATTAGCTTGTCCAGTCTGTTTTTATCCGCTATACGGGCGCCATCTCCCCAACAGGCCACAGCAAAAAACAGAGCACTGGCCACCACTGAATGGTAGACACTGCACAGTAGGGGTTGGCAGATGTTAAATGCCCTCAGCCTCCTTAAAAAATACAGTCGGCTTTGTCCCTTCCTGTACACCGCCTCCATATGACACTTCCAGTTTAGCTCACTGTCAAGCTGCACCCCAAGGTACCTGTGATTAGCGACCACCTCCACCTCAGTGCCCTTAATGGTGATTGGTGTTGCTTGAGTCCTCCTCCTCCCCCTCCTGAAGTCCACAACTATCTCCTTTGTTTTTTTGGTGTTAAGATGGAGGTTATTGTGTGCACTCCACTCCACAAAGTGCCCACTTTATTATACTTTTTTGAGGAGGTTTACTAGTCTGAAGAAGGATTCCGACCATGTTCTCCAGAGATGCTGCCTGACCTGCCGAGTTGCTCCAGCACTTTGCATGTTTTTTTGTGAACCAGCATCTGAAGTTCCTTCTTTCTGGATAAACATTTTACTGATCTGTTGGAATTGGCAGCTGTGGGTTGTACGGTCTAGGCCATTGTTATGAATGGGTTTATTCTGTCCTTAAAATATAAGATGATCAATAGATGAAACACAGCAGAGCCAGTGAATTGTTCCGTTTGTTTACTTCACTCATTTGGAACCTTAGAAATCTCATGATGCATGATGAATATATTATTTCTAGTCTATGTAAAGCCAACTCTAAATCCATTAGGGTGGCACGGTGGCGCGCGGTAGAGTTGCTGCCTTACAGCGCTTGCAGCGGCAGAGACACGGGTTCGATCCCGACTATGGGTACCGTCTGTATGGAGTTTGTACGTTTTCTCCGTCACCTGCGTGGGTTTTCTCCGAGATCTTCGGTTTCCTCCCACACTCCAAAGATGTACAGGTTTATTGGTAAATTGGCTTGGTAAAATGTTAAAAAAAAAAATTGTCTCCAGTTTGTGTAGGATTGTGTTAATATGTGGGGATCGCTGGTCGGCACGGATGTGGTGGGCCAAAAGACCTGTTTCTGCGCTGTGTCTCCAAACTAAACTACTCTAAACCTATAATAACCCAATAGAAATTACTCTTGTGAATTTGCCCCTGTGAAAGAGAGGTCGAATTTTCACTATCCTTAATATTTCAAACCATTAAATTAACATAATCCTAGCATAATTCAGCGGGTCAGGCAACCTCTCAGGAGAAATATCGCCTATTCCTTTTCTCCAGAGATGCTGCCTGACCTGCTGAGTTACTCCAGGATTTTGTGTCTCTCTTTGGTGTAAATCGGCATCCGCTGTTCCTTCCCACACATTTGAAATCATTAACTTTGAAAGATTTTGTGAATCACCCCCAGATTCTAATACTCACTTACACAGAAGACACAATTTATAGGGCCAATTAATGTACCTGCTGCTGTCCATCCCTATAGTTTTGTTTTGAATTAATCCGTTTACCATTCTCTCTATGACATGCTCACCATTTGCATTGGGTTGCTTATTCATTATGGCACAGAACGAGGCCTCTTTGACCTGTTTACTTAAGAGATACCGACCCTTCGGCCCACCAAGTCCGCACCGACCCAGCGATCCCTGCACATTAACACAAGCCTACACAAAATATGGGCACTTTTTTTAAGGATCAAAAATCACAATGGAGAAGTAGAAACATAGAAAATAGGTGCAGGAGTAGGCCGTTCAGCCCTTTGAGCCAGCGCCGCCTTTCAATATGATCATGGCTGATCATCCAAAATCAGTACCTTGTTCCTGCTTTCTCCCCATATCCCTTGGTTCCATTAGCCCGAAAAGCTATACTTAACTCTCTTGAAAACATCCAGTGAATTGGCCTCCACTGCCTTCTGTGGCAGAGAATTCCACAGATTCACAACTCTCTGGGTGAAAAAGTTTTTCCTCATCCCAGTCCTAAATGGCCTACCCCTTATTCATAAACTGTGACCCCTGGTTCTGGACTTCCCCCAACATCGGGAGCATTTTTCCTGCATAAGATACCCTCTCATCCTTCTAAATTCCAGTGAATATAAGCCCAGTTGATCCATAAGCTGTTGCTAATAAAGGTATTTCAATGTAGTATCAGATCAAAAGAAAAGGCTTATAATTTTTCACAAAAGAGCAGCAGCGAATTTGCAAATATTTTTGAATTGAGTAAAGTAGGATCAAGGCTTTGATTTAAAAAAAGAGAATACAATAGTTTATGTCTAGAATATTGTCATACAGCAGAGAAACAGTACAGGTGGAGTCTGAAGAAGGGTCCAGTCCCGAAATGTCCCCCCAGAGATGCTGCCTGACCTGCTGAGTTACTCCAGCACTTTGTGTCCATCTTTGGTAAATACTAACATCTGCAGTTTCTTTCTACACAGAAACAGCACTGTTACACTGATTCCGCACCAACCATCAAGTACTTATTTAATTCTCAAGTTAACACGCTTTGTTACAGGCTGAGATGAGAAGTTGTCTTGGAGAATAAGTAAATGACAGGGAAATTAAACATAATGTTTGTTTTCATGAAGACATAAAGATCTTGTGGAAATAGATCTAGGGTGAATGAGGTGAAAGCAATTAATGGTAAATTCGATATGTTTTTACTAATGAATTGACAAGGCACAGTGATCTGCATGCCAAAGTGGTGGCCTTGGAGAGTGGATTCACTGGTTGTCATCTTCCAAATTTCCGTATGTAATAGGATGGTTCCTGCACATTGGAAGGTGGCAAATGTAACCCCACCATTTAAGAATGGACAGAAAGAGAAATGTGGAATCTAAAGGCCAGTTAATCTCATGTTAGTAGTAGGAACAGTTCCTGAATCGATTATTAAGCGAGTGTTTACACAGAACATGGGAAAGAATAGTAGGATTGGGACCTGCCATTATTTATCAAAGGGAAACAATGTTTGACAATTCTGTTAACTTTTTTTAGGTTATAACTATCAAGATAAAAGGGAAAATATACCGTTTATAAGAACGTGGTTATGCTTGTATTGTTTCCTGTATTATCTAAATGTGCATCCATCAAGTACTTCTGAAGTGCAACCATCTATAGGATTGACTAAAATGAATGTCCAATATTAAAGTGAGGTTAAGCCGAGGCTTCCTTATTTTTTAATACTTTCAGGGTCAGAATTATCTTTGGCTTCAAGTTCCAGATTCAATCACTGGCTGATCAGTTGCACCTAATATTGCGATTAATATCTGAAGCAGGGTCTCGACCCAAAAAGTCACCCATTCCTTCTCTCCAGAGATGCTGCCTGTCCGCTGACTTACTCCAGCATTTTGTCATAGAGTTATAGAGTGATACAGCATGGAAACAGGCCCTTCGGCCCAACTTACCCACACCGGCCAACGTGTCCCAGCTACACAGCGCGGCACTGTGGCGCAGCGGTAGAGTTGCTGCCTTGCAGCGCCGGAGACCCGAGTTCGATCCTGACTACGGGTGCTGTCTGTGCGGAGTTTGTACGTTTTCCCCGTGACCGCGTGGGTTATCTCCGAGATCTTCGATTTCCTCCTAGAATCCAAAGACGTACAGGTATGTAGGTTAATTGGCATGGTGTATGTGTTAATTGTCCCTAGTCTGTGTAAGATAGCATTAATGTGTGAGGTGCTCGCTCATCGACGCTGCCTCGGTGGGTCGAAATGCCTGTTTCCGTGCTGTATCTCTAAACTAAACTACACTAGTCCCACCTGCCTGCGTTTGGCCCATATCCCTCCAAACCTGTCCTTTCCGTGTACCTGTCCAACTGTTTCTTAAACGTTGGGATAGTCCCTGCCTCAACTACCACCTCCGGCAGCTTGTTCCATACAACCACCACCCTATGTGTGGAAAAAGTTACCCCTCATATTCCTATTAAATCTTTTCCCCTTCACCTTAAACCCATGTTCTGTTTTGTGTCTATCTTCGGTGTAAACTGGCATCTGCAGTTCCTTCTTGCACCTAATATTGTGTCGACTTTGGTCATATCTACCTCCAACCTCAGTTAAGATCCTTACTACTTAAAAATTAAATCATGTGTGTGTTATCGAACTAATATTTTGTGGTTTAAGAGGCAGCATTTTTAATTAAATATTCATTAAAAGCAAAAATGGCGGAGCAAAAATGATTTGTTCATCAACCTCTTTCCCTTCGCTAGAAAATTGAACAAATTATTTGTGAAGGAAATTTACTTGGATGTGGAAATTTGCTTGCAATCATTTCACACTGATTAAAAGGTACAACATTCGGTTAGTCTGATCTTGAAGGTCTGTGATTTCAGATAAAAACCAAAGAACTGTAATAGTTCCCCAATCACTATATTAGAAGAGGGGTGGGAGATTGCAACCTTCACGTGGTCCGCCCTGTTTCGACAAATGCAATCAACCTGGCGTGCACAATCAAATAAGATCAAATAGAACAAGTTGTCCTACAACTTTAGGCTGTGCACGCCACACCCAAGAAGATATTAGAAGAAAGCAGTGCTATTTTACCATTGCTGGTTACATTGCACCACATGTTAGCGAATGTGTAGTAATCTGAGATGGAGGGTTCAGATCTTGATGTTATCGTGTGACACATTTTATCACACTGGAATGTGGCGTGTAGTAATGTTATCTGATCACCTTTTGTGTAAATTAACATCATCCTATTGTAACATAGATTGTATTGTAAACAAACAGAAGATCCACCTGTGTAAAACGAGAAAGCATTCTGGACGTGAGAATAGATGAAAATACAATGTCAGTGTTAATCCATTGGGTGGCTAAGCACAATACAATTATATGAAATTATATAATAAATTAAGTTTAAAAATAAAACTCAATTGAGATAGATGCGAGAAAGAAATGCTAGCCACACAGAAATAGTTTATTATGCAATTTAATACCATTATTCTTAGAATAAACAGTGCTGGTCTACACAGCCTTTAACAAGTTCCAGTGTCAGATTTGAATCTGATGTATCCAGTTTATTGTTTTTAAAAAAAAAAGTGTACAGATATACACAGCAGGTGACTCAAATGAGTTGAAACTGGTTGATTCCTGAGCTCGTGTGGAGGATGAAGGTAACTAAGGGTCACTCACAAAATATCTATGATTGTGTTGCTCTTCTAAAGATAGGCAGACGAGTTCATGGTCTGGGTCATCATCCGACAGAACTTATAGACCAAGGAACATCCAGCACAAGAACTGGCCCTTCGGCCCACAATGTCTGTGCCGAACATGATGCCAAGCTAAACAAGCCTCATCTACCTGCAAATGATCCATACCCATCCATTCTCTGCATGTTCGTACATCTGTCTAAAAGCCTCATGTTGCCAATATTGTATCTGCCTCCACCACACCCGGCAGCACATTCTAGGCACCAACCTCCCTCTGCATTTAAAAAAAACAACTTGTCTTCCACATCTCCTTTAAACTTTGCGCTTTCACCTTGTAGCTATGCCGCCAAGTCTTTGGCATTTACACCCTGGAGAAAGGTTCTAGCCGTCTATCTTATCTATGCCTCTCATACATTTTATACACTTCTATCAGGTCTCCCCTCAGCATCCGAAGCTCCAGAGCAAACAGTCCAAGTCTGTCCAACCTCTTCATCTAGCTAGTTATAAACCACTGAGTTACTCCAGTACTTTGTGTGTCTCTCCGTATAGTTGATACCCTCGAATCCAAGGGGCATTCTGGTAAACCTCTTCGGCCCCCCCACCCCCCATCCAAAGCATCTGCATCCTTTCTGTAAGGAGGACCCGGCATTGGGAGGACCAGGAAGTCATGAAGACCAGAAGGCAGGCACAGGTTATTAATTGGGGACGATCAGCCATGATCACAATGAATGGCGGTGCTGGCTCGAAGGGCCGAATGGCCTCCTCCTGCACCTATTTTCTATGTTCTATGTTCTATGTTCCAAATAAGGCCTAACCAAAGTCCTAAAAAGCTGCAACATGACTTCCTGACTCTTATACTCAGTGCTCTCTCAATGAAGGCAAGCATACTGCATGCCATCTTTAATGCTTAAAAGTTCTTGTATTACCTCTTTCAGGAAGCCAAAATTCCCCTCTACAATGATGCTGTTAAGGGTCTTGCCATTAACTGTATACGTTCCCCTTACATACAACCTCCCAGGAAAGAAGCAATTTTTGGTTTTCAATTGAATCTATTATATAGAGGGGTTGCACGTAAGGTCACTGGGTCATAGGGCTGGACGCACGGAGCTGCTCAATCCATCTGGAGGACATCCGTAACTTCCGGTATATGTTATTAATCGCCAAAATGTTGAATTTCTGCGCTGAAAAAATTGTGGAAGTCAGGGTAGGTGTGAGAGACATGTACCCAACTTTAGAATTCCAAAAGTGAAGCGAAATGAAGGTAAAGAGAAGCGAGAGCTGAAGGGACAACAGCAGATAAAGTGCTTGGTAAACATTGGCTGTGCAGATATCGGAATTATCGCATTTGCTCACTGCATTTCATCAACAATAAGGCATTATTTGTGTTTTTTCTTGATTCCTTTGGTATCTAAAAAGTCTCCGAAGTGATCAATCTGGCTGTAAATTTTTCTTCAGATGCGTTTTCATTTTGTATGTAAACACCCACTTGAGAACCATGGCTGATTTAAAAAATTTACAGCCAGACTTATCACTTCTGAAACTTTTTAGATACCAAAGGAATCAAGAAAAAACACAAATAATGCCTTACTTGATGAAATGCAGTGAGCAAACGGCCAATGTTCGCCAAGCACTCTGTCTGTTGTTGTCCCTTCAGCTCTCGCTTCTATCTACCGTCATTTCTCCTCACTTTTGGAATTCTGAAGAGGGCTAAATGTCTCACACGCTATCCCGATTTCCATAATTATTTACAGCGCAAAAATTGACAATTTCAGCGGGTTTTAATGGGCCCGCTACGCTGGAAACCATGGTAAGTGCCTACCTGCAGTTCATCGCGTGTACTCCACTTGGAGTAGCGTAGCAACAGTACGGGTCATGGGTCATGACCCGACTGCCATGAAACCTCCCTATGCATACATAATATATATGTGTGTGTGTATGTGTGTGTATATATATATTATATGTCTACACACACACACACACATCGATTTTTTTTCCATATTTAAATTTAGCACTTTTGGAAAAGCAGTTTTGAATGTCTGTCCTTTTGTTATGAATTAAACAATGTTTAGTTTATTATTGTCACGTCTACTCAGGCACAGTGAACAGCTTTTTGTTGCGTGCTAAGCAGTCAGCGAAAATACTATACATGATTACGATCAAGCCGTCCATGGTGTACAGATACAGGATAAAGGGTATAATATCTAGTCTCAGGTAAAGTCTGATTAAAGATAGTTCGAAGGTCTCCAATAAGGTAGATGGGAGGCCTAAAAAATCCAGAAGGGGTGTGTGGGGGGTGGGGTGGGCTGTATGGGGATAGGACATATGTGGTCAATGGTCGGAATGGTGTTAAGTTAAGGAATGTTGATGAACAGACTCTCTGGCGGGGGGGGGGGGGGGGGGGGGCTGCTGCCACGTGTGGTGACAGACAATAGACAATAGGTGCAGGAGTAGGCCATTCAGCCCTTCGAGCCAGCACCGCCATTCACTATGATCATGGCTGATCATCCACAATCAGTACCCCGTTACTGCCTTCTCCCCATATCCCTTAACTCCGCTATCTTTAAGAGCTCTATCTAACTCCCTCTTGAAATCATCCAGAGAATAGGCCTTCACTGCCTTCTGAGGCAGAGAATTCCACAGATTCACTACTTTCTGGGTGAAAACATTTTTCCTCATCTCCGTTCTAAATGGCCTACCCCTTATTCTTAAGGGTGGTAGATAGATTGTTCGGTGAACATTTGTAACTTTGGCGCCAGGCCGTGGCGGTACCTTTGTACCGCCTAGGTGAGGTCTGCTTCCTGACTTTACTGGATTGGATGCAAGACAAAGCATTTCACTGTAACTAGGTACATGTGTCAATAACGCGTCATTGAATCACTGTAAAGTAGGTAGTTTTGGCAGAATATTGAAATGCTACTGAAGTTGTTAAGCTCTCTCGCTGGTAATGGAGGTGGCCATTGCATGGCATGTGTGGTGCAGTTGGCATTTGCCACGTATGAATCAAAGTGTGAATGGGCTTGTTGAACAATGGAATTAAATAATTTATTCTGATCCATTTAACTTCTGGACTAGTTCAGTTCTTTCAGTTTTTATGTGTATCCAGATGTTAATGAAGAGACATTTGTAGAGTTAGTTGGTTAGGTATGCTTTGATATTGGAGATCTTATGCCTATGGCAATGCTCTGTGGCTATTCTGTATTTAGTCGTTAACATATTTTACAGTAATGATTACATATTCATGTGGCTTGCCGCATAAGTTATTGTGTTCCTGTGAAAATGGGATGTGTTGGTTTCAATAGACAATAGGTGCAGGAGTAGGCCATTCGGCCCTTCGAGCCAGCACCGCCATTCAATGTGATCATGGCTGATCATCCACAATCAGTACCCCATTCCTGCCTTCTCCCCATATCCCCTGACTCTGATATCTTTAAGAACTCTATCTAACTCTCTTGAAAGCATTCAGAGAATTGGCTTCCACTGCCTTCTGAGGATACCTTTGAACTATCTTTAATCATTTCCTTCTACTTAAAGATTTACTTGGTTATCGTACTCTGACCGTGGACCCACACCATCCCTGGCCCACTCTCATTTCACTCCTGCCATCAGGAAGAAGGTATAGCAAAGTCTGATGGTCAAATAATCTGAAAACTGCGACGTCCAGGTGCAGCAACAGGTACTTCCCAACAACCATCAGGCTATTGAACGCTAAGATCTACAACTAAACTCCAAACTAAAAACTGCGAGGGGTTGCACTTTGGACTTTGAGCTTTTTTAAAAAACCTGTTAGGACACTGCTGCAAAAATTTTATTCGTTCCATTTCTGGGCATTTGGCGAGAAAACACTCATGACTACCTTGACGAGGATTGCATTTGGTTAGTGTTCGATCTTTCTCTGGGTTGAAGGTAAAATAAATTTCCACGTTGGCTGATGTTTAGCCTCAATGAAAGTACGAGATGATACATTGTGGGAAATCAAATGGGGATAGGACATATGCGGTCAATGGTCGGAACGGTGTTAAGTTAAGGAATGTTGATGAACAGACTCTCTGGGGTTCAGGCCCATTGTTCCCTGAATATGGCAACACAGCTGGATAGGTTGGCGAAGAAGGCATGCGGTATGCTTGCCTTTAAAGGTGGACAAAAAATGCTGGAGAAACTCAGCGGGTGAGGCAGCATCTATGGAGAGAAGGAATTCCTTCTCTCCTTTGATGATTTCTCGCCCGCTGAGTTTCTCCAGAGTTTTATGTCTACTTTTGATGGTTCCAGCATCTGCAGTTCGTTCTGAAACATGCTTGTCAGGCACAGAGTGCAACAGCTGGGACGTTATGTTGTAACTTTACAAAACACTGGTTGGACAACACTTGGAATATTGTGTGCATTTCTGATAGTATACCATAGCAACGATGTGGTTGTGTTGGAGAGAATTTAGAGGGGATTCCACAGGCTATTACCTGGGCTTGGATGATTTTAGTTATGAGGAGAAATTAAATAGTTGTATGTTGTATAATTGGTGCAGTTGTATAAGACGTTGGTGAGGCTGCATTTACAGTTCTGGGCACAATATTGTAGGAAAGATGGGGTCAAGCAGGAAACTGTACAGAGATGATTTCCAAGGATGTTGCCAGGCCTAGAGTGTCTGAGGTATTGGGAGAGGTTGAGTAGGCTGGGACTCTATTCCTTGGAGTGCAGGAGGATGAGGGGTGATCTTATTGAGGTGTATAAAATCATGAGAGGAATAGATCGGGTAGATGCACAGTCTCTAGCCCAGAGTAGGGGAATCGAGGACCAGAGGACATGGGTATAAAGTGATGGGTGAAAGATTTAATAGGAATCCGAGGGGTAACTTTTTCACACAAAGGGTGGTGGGTGTATGGAACAAGCTGCCAGAGGAGGTAGTTGAGGCTGGGACTATCTCAACGTTTAAGAAACAGTTCAGACAGGATTGGAGGAATATGGAACAAACGTGGGCAGATGGAACGTGTAGCTGGGACATGTTGGCCAGTGTGGGCAAATTGGGCTGAAGGGCCTGTTTCCACACAGTATCACTATGACTCTAAAATAGGTGGGCTTGTTCTTCCTGGAGTGAAAAAGGCAGAGGTGTGAGAGATATAGAAGACTCAGAGATAGAGTAGATACATAATTTTCCCATGATAGGGATAGCAAAAATAAAGGGACCCAAGCTTGACATGAACGGAAGGAGTTTTAATGGGAAGTTGGGCAATGTTTTATGCACAGCATGGTTGCAAGCTGGGTCAGAAAAGCTGGTGGAATCAGTTACATTTATTATGTTTAAGAGGTGTTTAGGAAGACACTTGAAAAGGAAAAGAAAGATACAGAATTAATTGTCCCTAGTGTGTAGGACAGAACTAGTGTATGGGTGATTGTTGATCGGCACGGACTCGGTGGGCCGAAGGGCCTGTTTCCTCACTGTATCTTTTTTTAGAGATACAGTGCGGAAACAGGCCCTTCAGCCCACCGAGTCCGCGCTGACCAGCCATCCCTGCTCATTAACACTACCCTACACACACTAGGGACAGTTTTACATTTCATACCAAGCCAATTAACCTACAAACCTGTATGTCTTTGGAGTATCTTTAAACTTGTGTGTTCTCCTCCGCAACTTGCGTCAAGCAGGAGGAACAGCTCTGTGGAACATCACCTTCCAAGTTCCTTTCCGAGTCACAGTTATTTCAACTTGAAGTTGTAGCGCCATTTATTCACGGTTATAGATTCAGAATCTTGGAACTGTCTACATAATACAACTGAGCGAATATTATCATCTTACAAACTGCAATGATTCAAGCAAGAATGAGTAATATTTCCTATCTTACTGCTTCAACTATACTGAAGGGTAGATTTAAAAGAAAAATCCATGCAGTATCCAATGTGGACATTATTTTCAATAATTAATGTGCTAAACCGAGAGAGGGGATTATATTCTTGTTTGTTGATGACATTGTTCTGCGTCTAATGACATAAATTTCTCCCTCACTGTTTGATGTACAAATGATTGAAAACAAACAGTATGAGAAAGGTTTCCCCGCCTACTTATCCATCGCCAGAAAACATGATTGTACAGCAAACATTCTATCTGCAGTCACAACATATTGCTGGTTATTGGCCACAGTTTTCTAATGGAAAGAAAATCATTCTGGAGGGGTTTTCTTCAACAACAAAAACTGGCACTTTACATTTGTAAGACACTCTTTTGCTTCTATTTATTTCTGTCACTTTCTCAATAAGTTTTTTTAAATGAGAATATTTGTATCATTGCTGGAGTCGTTTAACCAGCTGCACCTTTCTGGTGACTTTACTACACATTTCAGATTAGAGTGCAATCATTTATTTCCATCTGGCATCCATTTAATTGATGATTTGAGTATAAGATCAGGGAGGTTCTACTGCAGTTGTACAGGGTCTTGGTGAGACCACACCTGGAGTATTGCGTACAGTTTTGGTCTTCTAATCTGAGGAAAGACATTCTTGCCATAGAGGGAGTAGAGAGAAGGTTCACCAGACTGATTCCTGGGATGGCAGGACTTTCTTTCATATGAAGAAAGACTGGATAGACTCGGCTTGTACACGCTAGAATTTAGAAGATTGAGGGGGGATCTTATAGAAACTTATAAAATTCTTAAGGGGTTGGACAGGCTAGATGCAGGAAGATTGTTCCCGATGTTGGGGAAGTCCAGAACTAGGGGTCACAGTTTAAGGATAAGAGGGAAGTCTTTTAGGACCGGGATGAGAAAATCATTTTTTACACAGAAAGTGGTGAATCTGTGGAATTCTCTGCCACTGAAGGTAGTTGAGGCCAGTTCATTGGCTATATTTAAGAGGGAGTTAGATGTGGCCCTTGTGGCTAAAGGGATCAGGGGGTATGGAGAGAAGGCAGGGATGGGATACTGAGTTGGATGATCAGCCATGATCATATCGAATGGCGGTGCAGGCTCGAAGGGCCGAATGGTCTACTCCTGCACCTATTTTCTATGTTTCTATGTTTCTATGTCAAGTCCATGGCTGATAATAGTTTTTCTTCTTCTTCTTTCTCCCTAATCTTTCTGTTCCAGTGCGGATGGCAGAAGGTAAATGGAGTGAACTGCCATAGGAGGGATTTGAGGCGAGCACTTTAACGTAATTTAAAAGACATTTGGACGGGTACAAGGATAAGAAAGATTTAGGGGGATATGGGCCGAACCCAGGCAGGTGGGACTAGTGTAGATGGGGCACGTTGGTTGGCGTGGGGGAAATTGGGCTGAAGGAACGGTTGTTTAAAGATCAAGTTTGTGAATCGGATGCAAAACCAACCCTAACCATAACCCTGATCATTGAGCAACAGAGGGCATTTTGTCCCACTGCCCAATAAATAATAACCTAACTGTACATTACCCTGAATGGCGCCTTGATTCTCTCTTATGCAGTCTGTTGGCATTGAGGATAATTTCCACTCTTGTTTTTGAAAGTTCTGAAGTGACTGATGTGTCCGGTGTGGGAACAGCAGACTTCACTGTAGGTGGGTGTGTGATCAGTAAGTTGTTTTGCTCCTCCTGCTGTGTATACTGGGCTTCTTTAGACTCCTGATGTGCGCACTCTGGGACTCTCGGTGCCAACCTGAATGCTCTTTCTCTCCACCTCAAGCACATGTGTGCCATGGACACATAGGAGTCGGTCAGAGTCATAGAGCTATATCGCACGGAAACAGGCCTTTCGGCCCGACTTGCCCATGACGACCAAGATGCCCCATCCACATTAATCTCACCGTGCCAAGTTTGGCCCACATCGGTCTAAACCTTTCCTAGTGAAATTAGAATCGCAATGCTGGGGAATTGTGACATTAGTTTAATTATCCTAAAAGTGAAACATAGAAACATTAAAAAAAAATAGGTGCAGGAGGAGGCCATTTGGCCCTTGGAGCCTGCACCGCCATTCATTGCGATCATGGCTGATCATCCGCAATCAGTAACCCGTGCCTGCCTTCTTCCCATATCCCTTGATTCCGCTAGCCCCAAGAGCTCTAACTCTCTTTTAAATTCATCCAGTGAATTGGCTTCTACTGCCTTCTGCAGAGAATGCCACAAATTCACAACTCTCTGGGTGAAAAAGTTTTTTTTCTCATCTTAGTTTTAAATGGCCTCCCATTTATTCTTAGACTGTGGCCCCTGGTTCTGGACTCCCCCAACATTGGGAACATTTTTCCTGCATCTAGCTTGTCCAGTCCTTTTATAATTTTATATGTTTCTATAAGGGGTCTGCTCATCCTTCTAAATTCCAGCGAATACAAGCCCAGTCCTTTCAATCTTTCCTCATATGACAGTCCCGCCATTCCGGAGATTAACCTCGTGAACCTACACTGCACTGCCTCAATAGCAAGGGCGTCCTTCCTCACAAATGAGGCAGTGCAGCGTAGGTTATCAAGGTTAACCCCTGGGATGGCGGGACCGCCATATGAGGAAAGATTGGAAAGAATTCAGAGGTTGTTTCAGAGACGGTAAACATGATTCCTCTGAGCCTTGAAACGGTAGGTGTAGATTGGCTACTAACGTTCGCAACGCGACCTCCCCACGGCGTTTGGCGACCAGCTCACCTATATCATCACCCTCGGGTCGCCGGTCGTTTCCCTAATTCCCTCCCCGGTATTTTCTCTGGTGAAAGGAGGCGAGGCGGATTCGTACCGCACACGCGCCGGACGGGTTTGCAGGCCACCTATTATATACGGTGAATTTGTGTGATTTTACAAACTTTCCCCAAATGTGTTATTAACTATATTGGTCAGCCACTGATGCTGCTTTTGTTTCTACAAGGAAAGATGTAGATTAGCTCTCTCATAATAATAATAATAATAATAATAATATATTTTATTGTCATTGCACATAAGCGCAACGAGATTTGGAATGCAGCTTCCAACCGATGTCATAACATAAATAACTAATAAAATTTGGATTTAGATATAGATATCCCGAGAACATGGATTGTAAAAAGAACAGTAAAACAGTCAAAACCGTTCACAGACTAAAGTGCAGATGTGTCTGTGCGACGTGACCATCCGAGGGAGACAGTCCATGGGGGTGGGGGGCACTCAGCAGGGCCGGTTCAGAGCCGCTATAGCTCTGGGAATGAAGCTGTTCCTGAGTCTGGAGGTTTCGGGCGTAGAAGGCCTTGTAACGTCTGCCGGAGGGAAGTAGTTCGAACAGTTCATTACAAGGGTGTGAGGAGTCTTTATGGATGCTGACGGCCTTCCTGAGGCACCGTGTGTGGTAGATGCCCTCCAAGGCTGGTAGCTGTGTCCCAATAATCCTCTGCGCTCTGTGGACGACGCGCTGAAAAGCTCTCCTCTCCGCCTCCGTGCAGCTGAGATACCACACAGAGATGCCATACGTTAATATGCTCTCTGTGGTGCAGCAATAGAAGGTTGTCAGCAGCTGTTGGGGCAGACCAGTCTTTTTTAATGTCCTCAGGAAGAACAGTCGTTGCTGTGCCTTCTATACTAGCCAATTGTAGTACTTGTTAGTAGTGACTCCGCCTAGAATGTGCCTCATATTATCAAGAGCCTGCTTACGCTAGTTAGTATGAGTAGCTGCTAGGAAATGTAATGTCTGCAGATCCTTGCTGCAAGTAGATTTAATAAACATGTGCTATATCTTTATATGTGTTTGTGTCACCTCATTATAGTAGGTGTAGGTCGTCCACATCTCAGATGCATGTAGAAGGACAGTGCTCGCTGCTACCTGATGGAGCATTGGTTTTGCATTTAGTTTGCAGACTTAATCTTGAAACACATTTTTCTTCAGATGAGAAAATTTGGTGAAGATGAACTGAAAATAACTGGAAGGCACATAAAAATGCTGGAGAAGCTCAGCGGGTGCAGCAGCATCTATAGAGCGAAGGAAATAGGCAACGTTTCGGGCCAAAACCCTTCTTCAGACTGAAAATAACTGTCTACCTTCATTGAAAGATAGCTCCTTGGATCCAAGAAGTGGTCAGTTATCCCATAGAGTCGTTCAGTGTCTCTTTCTCATAGAAATGAACATTTTATTGTTATGAGACTCTGGCTTTTAATCTTGAGCCAAAAACGTGTTGGAAGTTGTCAAAGTCAAAGTCGTTTTCATGACAACTTTAGTTCCCTTTTGATAGACACGAAATGCTGGAGTAACTCAGCGGGTCAAGGCAGCATCTCTGGATAAAATGTGGAGGTGATGCTTCAGATCGGAACACTTGTTCCGACTGAATTCCCTTTAGGTTTAGTTCCCTTTCGGTTTGATGGGAATTATCATGTTCTCTTTGTGGCCATTTACCTTTCAAAGAATATTAATAAAGCTTATAATATTTATTTATCGTCTACCATTACATATTATGTTCTTTTGCAGGTTTGCAGATGGCAGACTGTGTGAGTAAGGTTGAACTAAGCATCTCCTGTGAAAACCTACTGGATAAAGATGTTTTCTCTAAATCTGATCCACTCTGTGCACTCCTTCTAAATACTGGTGGAAATCAATGGGTTGAGGTAAGGAATATGGCTGCACATCTTTCTCAGTGAAAGGGAACTATTAGCATTCATCCCAATAAAAAAATATGTTTATATGGATTGCTAACTGCATAAAAATGATGTGGTCTTAGCTTTAAACTGCTGCCAATTCATTTTGCACTACAACGGAATAAAATAGTAGTCATGGAGATTGATTATTTGCTTCAGGTTGGAAATGAAAATATATTGAAATATGCATGAAATATAGAAACTACTGCTGTATCTCGAGATTTAGTCGAGTCACTTCCTGCTTATCTCTGGAGATTTATAGTTTTACACAGCTGCATTCTATGACTGAGGCTGTCATTGATTCAAGATCCTGCTGTAATATCTCACCCTTGAACCTGGCTGAGATTTGATACATTTACTGACTTGCACAGAACATAGAAGAGCATAAGAACAGGCCATTTGGCGCACAAAGTACGTGCCGAACACAATGCCAAGTTAAACTAATCTCCTGCCTGCACGTAATCCATGTCCCTCCATTACCTGCCTATCCACGTGCCTATCTGAAAGCCTCTTAAATGCCACTATCGTACCTGCCCCTACTACCACCTTTGGCAACACATTCCAGGCACCCACCCCTCTCTGTGTAAAATAAAAATCCAGCACATCTTTAATCATTGTGCCTCTCACCTTAAAAATTTACCCTCTGGTCTTTGACATTTCCATCGTGGGGGAAGAAAGTTTTGAGTTACTAATGGGCCTGTCCCACTTTGGCGATTTTTTGGCCTAAAAACCTGCAACTGGAACGGCGACTGTCAGAGTGGAACACACACGCACTCGCATGCGCACACGCATACTCGCGACCACCATAATGAGGCCGCGACTAGTTCCCTGAATGCGGCAACTCCTCACGACCATGAAGGCGACTCCCCGTTAACCACCCACGAACATATGGCGACTGCATAGTCTCCCGCTGTCACCTAAAAAGTTGCCTAAGTGGGACAGGCCCAGTAAGGTTGCATAGGTGCATTTTCCTTTTAAAGAAGTCTTAAAGCGGTTTAGAATTTCTGCTTTTTTTGCTCTCTGTTGGATTTGAGACCCTTTGTTCTGAATGTAAGTATTGATCAAATACTTTGTTGCACTGGAAGTTCATTGACTTTATTCTTTCCTAGATTGGTCGCACAGAAATGGTTAAGAACTGCCTTGATCCAAAATTTTCGAAGAAATTTCTGCTAGATTATTACTTTGAACAAGTCCAGAAGCTGAAATTTGGAGTCTATGATATTGATAATGAAACATTTGATCTGGGTGATGATGACTTCCTCGGAGAAATTGAATGTACTCTGGGCCAGGTAAATACAATTATTTAGTTATTTTTTCCCATAAACTACTGACTAACCAAATGGATTAAATTACATTGCGTATTGATGAAGGGCCTTGGACCAGAAACCTAAATTCTGGTTCTTCCTCTTAAGATGCTGCCTGACCATATAACCATATAACAATTACAGCACGGAAACAGGCCATCTCAGCCCTTCTAGTCCGTGCCGAACACTTACTCCCACCTAAACTCAGACCATAACCCTCCATTCCTTTCCCGTCCATATACCTATCCAATTTATTTTTAAATGATAAAATCAAACCTGCCTCCACCACTTCCACTGGAAGCTCATTCCACACAGCTAACACTCTCTGAGTAAAGAAGTTCCCCCTCATGTTACCCCAAAACATTTGTCGCTTAATTCTCAAATCATGTCCTCTTGTTTGAATCTTCCCTACTCTCAATGGAAAAAGCTTATCCACGTCAACTCTGTCTATCCCTCTCATCATTTTAAAGACCTCTATCAAGTCCGCCCTTAACCTTCTGCGCTCCAAAGAATAAAGACCTATTTTGTTCAACCTTTCTCTGTAACTTGGGTGCTGAAACCCAGGCAACATTCTAGTAAATCTCCTCTGTATTCTCTTTATTTTGTTGACATCTTTCCTATAATTTGGCGACCATAATTGTACACCATACTCCAGAATTGGCGTCACCAATGCCTTGTACAATTTTAACATTACATCCCAACTTCTATACTCAATGCTATGATTTATAAAGGCCAGCACACAAAAAGCTTTCTTGACCACCCTATCTACATGAGATTCCACCTTCAGGGAACTATGCACAGTTATTCCTAGATCCCTCTGTTCAACTGCATTCCTCAATTCTCTACCATTTACCATGTATGTCCTATTTTGATTTGTCCTGCCATGATGTAGCACGTCACACTTATCAGCATTAAACTCCATCTGCCATCTTTCAGCCCACTCTTCCAAATGGCCTAAATCTCTCTGTAGACTTTGAAAATCTACTTCATTATTCACAACACCACCTATCTTAGTATCATCTGCATATTTACTAATCCAATTTACCACACCATCATCCAGATCAGTGATGTATATGACAAACTACAGTGGACCCAACACAGATCCCTGAGGCACCCCACTAGTCACCGGCCTCCAACCTGACAAACAGTTTTCCACCATTACTCTCTGGCATCTCCCATTCAGCCACTGTTGAATCCATCTTGCTACTCCACCATTAATACCCAACAATTGAACCTTCTTAACCAACCTTCCATGTGGAACCTTGTCAAAGGCCTTACTGAAGTCCATATAGACAACATCCTCCGCTTTACCCTCATCAATTTCCCTAGTAACCTCAAAAAAATTCAGGAAGATTAGTCAAACATGCCCTTCCAGGCACAAATCCATGTTGACTGTTCCTAATCAGACCCTGTTTATCCAGATGATTATATATATTATCTCTAAGTATTCTTTCCATTAATTTGCCCACATATGATGTCAAACTAACAGGTCTATAATTGCTAGGTTTACTCTTAGAACCCTTTTTAAACAATGGGACAACATGCGCAGTACGCCAATCCTACGGCACCATTCCCGTTTGTAATGACATTTGAAATATTTCTGTCATACCCCCTGCTTTTTCTACTTCCCTCAATGTCCTCGGGAATATCCTGTCAGGACCTGGAGACTTATCCACTTTTATATTTTTCAAAAGTGTCAGTACATCCTCTTCTTTGATCCTCATCGTTTCCATAGCTACTTTACTTGTTTTCCTTACCTCACATAATTCAATATCCTTCTTTTTGGTGAATACCGAAGAAAATAAATTGTTCAATATCTCCCCCATCTCTTTTGGCTCTGCAGATAGCTGTCCACTCTGACTCGCTAATGGACCAATTTTATCCCTCGTTATCCTTTTGCTATTAATATAGCTGTAGAAACCCTTTGGATTTACTTTCACCTTACTTGCCAAAGCAACCTCATATCTTTTAGCTTTTCTAATTTCTTTCTTAAGATTCTTTTTACATTCTTTATACTCCTCAAGCACCTCATTTACTCCATGCTGCCTATAACTATTGTAGATCTCTCTTTTTCCGAACCGTGTCCAATTTCCCTTGAAAACCATGGCTCTTTCCAATTATTACTCTTTCCTTTCAACCGAACAGGGACATAAAGATTCTTAAAATTTCACCTTTAAATGTCCTCCATTTCTCTACTACATACTTCCCATAAAACAAAATGTCCTAATTCACTCCTTTTAAATCCTTTCGCATCTCCTCAAAGTTAGACTTTCTCCAATCAAAAATCTCAACCCTTGGTCCAGTTCTGACCTTCTCCATAATTATATTGAAACTAATGGTATTGTTATCACTGGACCCGGAATGCTCCCCAACACATTCCTCCGCCACCTGACCTGTCTCATTTCCTAACAGGAGGTCCAGCACTGCCCCTTCTCTAGTAGGTACTTCTATGTATTGCTGCTGGGTGTTTCTAGATTTCTCTCTTCTTATTTCAGGTTAGCAGCATCTGAAGTTTGCTTTTATTCATTTTCATTTGGGATTAATGTAAGCCATGCTACAATTATGTACTAGCCTTTCATGAGAACATGAAAATTACTTTTGTAATGAAGTTTCAAGATGTGCTAATGTATTTGGATTTTTACTGCAAGTTCCTTTTCTGCCTATTGAAAGTGGCATAGCTGCTATTCTGTTATTCTTCCAATGTGCTCTTCATAAAGAATTTTGTTCTATTTATCCTCGCATGTTAATGTAATCAAGTTAGAGCCTCAAAAGACATTGACTAGAAAATAAGTCAGACGTGTGAACATATAGTGCAGAATATGTGATGTTTTTAGAGGAATGATTATAAAGTATTTAGGAACCTGAACTGATGCCCCAAAAAGAATACGATTCTGCTTTTGACATCTTCAAAGTCAATGACGAATGGAATGATCATGAAATTTGAATTTCAAAAAACTCATTTGCACTAAACACACTGTTCTGGGACAATGTATCTGCCTCTTATGTTGAAACTGAATTTTTTAGATGATGTATGATGTATTGAAACTACTCCAGAGGAGCATCTAGAGTCTTGCATTGGCTGAATATCAAGTGCATCCATGTGCATTTAGAAACAAGGAACTGTCAATGCTGGTTTACAAGAAAAGATACAAAGTGCTGGAGTAACTCAGTGGGTCAGGCCAGCATCCTTGCAATACATATTTGAGGAAAATCCACTTTTGAGGAAAATTGGATTATAGGTTAGTATAATTTAGAGATACAGCTCCGAAACAGGCCCTTCAGACCACCGGGTCCGTACCTACCTGTAATCCCTGCACACTAATACTATTCTACACACTTTAGGGAAGTACAACGGGATCTGGGGGTCCTTGTTCATCAGTCAATGAAAGTAAGCGTGCAGGTACAGCAGGCAGTGAAGAAAGCGAATGGCTTGTTGGCCTTCATAACAAGAGGAGTTGAGTATAGGAGCAAGGAGGTCCTTCTGCAGTTGTACAGGGCCCTAGTGAAGCCACACCTGGAGTATTGTGTGCAGTTTTGGTCTCCAAATTCGCAGAAGGACATTCTTGCTTTTGATGGAGTGCACGTAGCTTCACAAGGTTAATTCCCGGGATGGCGGGACTGTCATATGCTGGAGCGGCTGGGCTTGTATACTCTGGAATTTAGAAGGATGAGAGGGAATCTTATTGAAACATAACATTATTAAGGGATTGGACATGCTAGAGGCAGGAAACATGTTACTAATGTTGGGGGAGTCCAGAACCAGGGGCCACAGTTAAAGAATAAGGGATAAGCCATTTAGAATGGAGATGAGGAAACACTTTTTTACACAGGGAGTTGTGAGTCTGTGGAATTCTCTGCCTCAGAGGGCGGTAGAGGCCGGTTCTCTGGATACTTTCAAGAGAGAGCTAGATAGGGCTCTTAAAAATAGCAGATTCAGGGGATATGGGGAGAAGGCAGGAACGGGGTACTGATTGTGGATGATCAGCCATGATCACATTGAATGGCGGTGCTGGCTCAAAGGGGCGAATGGTCTACTCCTGCACCTATTATCTATAATTTTACAAAATTACCGAAGAAATTTAACCTACAAACTTGTACGTCTTTGGAGTGTGGGAGGAAACATGCGCTCCCGGAGGAAACCCACGCAGGTCATGGGGAGAACGTACAAACTCTGTACAGACAGCACCCTTTGTAGGTATGTTGCAAAGCCTACCTGAAGCGTCGCTGAAAATCTGTCGCTGCGGGCGTGCGCGATTTTGGCGCCGTTTAGAGGGGGGCGGGTTTAAAACGCGATTTTCTCTAGGCTGTTCCAATCGAAGATGTTCAGCCTAGATAATTATTAACGAAAAATCGCTGGACGACCCCGTCGCAAAAGCTATTATTAGTTTTAAAGGCCTTGTATAATAGTTATAATAGTTTAAAAATCAATCTCTAAACCCGCGACCACCGGCAGCTGTCAGGGTCTCATAGAGCAAATAATTGAAGGTAGGCTGCTTATTTTTACATTAAAAAGGGCTTCTTAAGATCCCTTTATACAAAGTTTAATATTGCGAGTAGCTCATTTTGGGCCCATTATATCCCGCAGTATTTTTCTGGGCATTTGGGGGCACAAATCTAGCGCAATGTGAACGTTCTAAACCAGCGCGTTCACAGGATCCCACTAGAAAGCTGATTTAAAATGGACTTTAATTTGCAGCAATTGAACACTAAATTCCTTCCATTTGGCCTATAAATTAATGTAAATGAGATTTAAAAATCATGTTTTATTGCCAACTATTTATGAATATTATTTGGACACTTAGGCTATTTAAAAATGTTAATCATTTATTAAGAAATGGATAGATGTTTAGATCTAGTAATTGAAGTTTGAAATTAGCTACACTTGGGTAACTAACTAATTATATGCTTTAATTTCAGGTCATCCAAGTAAGATTATTTTATATTTGTTTCAGAATGGTTCAATCTACGATAACTGAAAATTTCATTCGGTTCTCTTAATTTTTAAGAAGGTTATGGGCTTTTGACTGCACACGATCACAGCTTTTTTGTTATGTCCATAGAAAATCAATAGGGAACAAGATGCTAATTTCCGAGTATGAAAATGGCCATAACTTTTTAAATACTTGAGATATGAAAGTGAATTAGGTGTCAAATTAAACTTCTTTTTATGCTTTATCTGATGGGATAAATTACAGACTTGATTTTTTAAATCTCAAAATTCTGTAACATTGCTACCCTTTGTTGGAGTCGAACCCGGGTCCCTACCTCTGCACGCCGCTGATTTGCTTGGATTCTATGCTTTAATCAATGCACTAATACAAATTTGAAAACTGTTGACAGATTGTTTCCGGCAAGAAATTGACCAGATCCCTCGTGTTGCAAAATGGAAAGCCGGCAGGGAAAGGAACAATCACGGTAAGACTCAAATCTTTAAATGCTGGAGACTAGTGGGCAAATGAACCCTAAAATTAATGATGCTCTGTTGTACTGCTGGTGTTCTTCATTCAAATCGGCAGGTTCCTTGAAAAATTTCAGGGTCAGGTTGCTTATCATATTTGAGAAGTTATCCACGTTGTTTCATGACACTTGGGGTGTCTGTGCCAGCCGGTGAAGGTCAGATATATGAACAATGTGCTATCTTATTAATTCAGTTATATTTGCTAACAAAATTTGTACGTTCAAGAAAAACACATCAAATGCAGGGAGTTCTGCCATAACATGATTGTTATGTTCTTAAAAAACCTCGCTTTCTTGAAAATCATATTATAAAAATAATTGCATCAATGGGGAACAGAGGGTCAGAAGAGTTTTAGACTCGCAGTAACAAGGTTTTTTATTCCCTGCTGGATTTTCAAAGATAAAGGTCTTTTAATAGCTATATGTTTATTTGCATTTCTGCAAGCAAAAAATACTGAAGGCTGCGTGTTATATAGATTATTTTTGCACAAGTGTGAAGAGAAGTAATTGTCAATCTTAATGGCCACCTACGGTGAAATTGATAGTGTGTTCTTAAGAGGCAGTGGTGTCTGATTACTGCAGGGAGGTTACATGGAAACTTTTTTCATCCCCGACACTTGTTTTTTCCCCATGGCGTTTTTATTTTTTGCATGTCAATTTCAAAGCAATTTTTTAATTGTTCCCTGGCCACTCCCTCTTCACCCCTCTCCCATCAGACAGAAGGTATAGAAGTGTGGAAACACATACCTCCAGATTCATGGACTGTTTCTTCCCAGCTTTATTGGGCAACTGAATCACCCTACCACAACCAGAGAGCATTGCTGAACTATTATCAACCTCTTTGGTGACCCTCAGATTATCCTTGTTTAAGAACGAACTGCAGATGCTGGAAAAATCGAAGGTAGACACAAATGCTGGAGAAACTCAGCGGGTGAGGCAGCATCTACGGAGCGAAGGAATAGATGACGTTTCGGGTCGTGACCCTCCTCAGTCTGAAGAAGGTTCTCGACCCGAAACGTCACCTATTCCTTCGCTCCATGGATGCTGCTTCACCCGCTGAGTTTCTCCAGCATCTTTGTCTACCTCGGATTATCCTTGATCGGAATTGCTGGCTTTTACCTTGCACTAAACGTTATTACCTTATGCATCTATACACTGTAAATGGCTCGATTGAAATCATGTATTGTCCTTCTGCTGACTGGTTAGCATGCAACAAAGCTTTTCACTGTACCTCAGTACATGTGACAATAAACTAAACTGATTGACTGATTGTAATTGTGTTTTAACCAATTCTGCCCACATAATACAAATAGTGTTCCCTAATTCATCAATCGTGTTGTATCCAATTCATGTTATGGAAACACGCATTCTGGCAGAACAACCTATAAAAGATAATTCAAGTGAGGAGGACACAAAGATTTTGAACTGCGTCCAATCTAGTTAAAGTCCTGTCCCACGGTACGAGTTCATTCCAAGTGCTCTCCCGAGTTTGCCCTGATTTGAACTCGGAGATTTACGGTAATGGCCACTTGTCGGTACTCGGGGCTCTCGTGGACATTTTTCAACATGTTGAAAAGTCTTCACAAGTCTTCCCGTGCTTACCTGCTGTTAGCGAGTCTTCCCGAGTACCTGCCGTTAGCGTTACGAGCCGCTAAGAGACGTCCCCGAGCTCCGACGTACCCGCTACGTTCATTCTCCGTGCTTACCACGAGCTTTGATTTTTTTAAAACTCGGGAGAGCGCTTGAATGAACTCGTACCGTGGGACAGGGCTATTACAATATTAAATCTGAGGAAGAGTGCAATGTCCCGTGGAAGGATCAGCGGCATTAATTATATGGTTTTCAGAACTATTTGTCTCTAAAGTCCACTGTATATTTTTACCGCATGTCACGTCCAGGAAATGTGGAGGGAACAGCAGTCACCACCGTAGAGTCATAGAGTGATACAGTGCGGAAACAGGCCCTTCAGCCCAACTTGCCCACACCTGCCGACATGTCCCAGCTATATTAGTCCCATCTGGTCTAATGGAGACGACACTTCCATGTTTGCCATGTTTGCGTTCTGCAACAAGTAGCATACCTGTTATTGTTGGTCGTCGGTGTTTCGGGCCTCGGTGGGTTTCCTGTAGACGGAGAACATCCCACTTTTCTTCTGAAACTATCTTCCCTATTAGTGTATCTTCCCTTGGCACGGGATATGCCTTCACAGTTCCATGACAGGACGGGGAGGGCCGGCCTTGATAAAGGCCCATCCGTGACTCTGGTCAATCTGGGGATGTGGGGTCTCCTCTGCCGTCCTCCTTCCTTCCTTTCTCTTTGTTGTAGCTTGCTGTTGGCTTTTGTCATCGTCGTTGTCAAAAGAATGGTCTACCACGGGGCAGTGTCCTTGCCCCAATGTTGTTCAATATATACACCAATGGCCAACCCAATACCCCAAAAACGAGGTAGTTTCTGCATGGTGATGATTTATGCATCGCAACGCAATCCTCAGACTTCAGCCAGATTGAGACCGTACTAGAGGCTGCTCCGCAGAATATGACAACATACTACCAACAGAACTCCCTGCGCCCAAACCCAACAAAAACGCAAAGCGCAACTTTTCACCTCCGGAACGGGGATGCGAAACATCTACTGCAGGTGCGATGGAATGATGTCCTATTGGAACACTGCAAAGCCCCGAAGTACCTAGGTGTGGTCTTCGGTTGCACATAATCATATCGCCAACGTGTTGAGAAAACCAAGGCAAAGGTCAACACCCGGAACAATGTCATCGAAAAATTGGCAAACAGCTGATTTGGAAGTGACCCAACACCAAACCGCACTGCAACCCTGGCGCTCTGTTTCTCAGTGGCAGAATATGCAAGTCCCATCTGGAGCCGCTCTAAACATGCACACAAGGTGGACTCTGCATTGAACACTGCCTGCAGGAAAACCACAGGATGCCTGAAGCCGACAAAGGTTAATAATAATAATAATGGATGGGATTTATATAGCGCCTTTCTAATACTCAAGGCGCTTTACATCGCATTATTCATTCACTCCTCAGTCACACTCGGTGGTGGTAAGCTACTTCTGTAGCCACAGCTGCCCTGGGGCAGACTGACGGAAGCGTGGCGGCCAATCTGCGCCTACGGCCCCTCCGACCACCACCAATCACTCACACACATTCACACACATTCACACACAGGCAAAGGTGGGTGAAGTGTCTTGCCCAAGGACACAACGACAGTATGCACTCCATGCACAACAAAGGTTGAACATCTGTACGAGCTGGCAGGCATCGACGAACCATCTCGAAGATGTGATCGGGCAGCTGCAGCAGAACTCTTCAATGCGGAAACAGATCCCCGCAAACCCCTTGCACAATCACCAACATGCCAAGAAATGCCTGAAGAGTTGGAACAGCTTCATGGAACGAGGGCCAACTGTACCAGGCACCAAAACCAAACAACAGATGGCACCAGGAAACCACCTGCCTTGTACTACATGAAAAGCCCTAAACCACCTCTGCACTGGAGTGGGACATTGTGGACTCAACCTGAAGAAGTGGGGCCTCGCGAACTCTGACAAGTGCAACTGTGGAGAGGTACAGACAATGGCCCACCTGCTGACTTGCGGCAGAGAGGCATGCACTGCGGACGATCTCCGCAGAGGCACAGATGTGGCACTGGCTGTGGCAAAGCGATGGCAGGACATCATCTGACACACGAGCGAACAAAGTCCCATCTGCCTGTGTTTGGTCCATATCCCTCCAAACCTGCCTTATCCATGCCCTTTGAACCAGGCATCATTAATTTTGGGGTTCATTTGCCTCCCTGGCCATAGCTGGCCTTTTTTAAAATCTTGTTCAAACCATCAATGTCTTCAAATGTGAGGCTCCATGAAGCACCTCTAAGTGTGGCTGCTCAAAGAAATTCATCATCCTCATGTACAATCTGTGATTGTAACCTATAAGTTCACAGCAGACTCGTTCTCCATGCAGGCTGTTGCCAAGCCCATTATTGCCCCAATACTTTAGAGATACAGTGCAGAAACAGGCCCTTCGGCCCACCGAGTCTGCGCCGACCAGCTATCCCCGCACACTAACACTATCCTACACACGCTAGGGACAATTTACAATTTTACCAAGCCAATTAGCCTGGAATGTGGGAGGAAGCCGGAGCTCCCGGGGAAAAACCATGCACGAGGAGAACGTACAAACCCCATGCAGACAGCACCCGTAGTCCAGGTCTCTGTCGCTGCAAGGCTGCAACTCTATCGTTGTGTCACCGTGCTGCCCAAACTCTTCATAATCTTCTCAATCTTTTTTTGTTGAAGAGCTTGTTATTTCCTTCAGGTTTCCTGCTGTTGTTAATCTATTGGACACTAAAGCCCCTGTCCCACTTGCGTGTCCTTGGCCTTGTGGTCGCGTTGAGGCGCGACGGTCCCGCGAAGGTCGCGCGCTACTTCATGCGCCCGCACAGCCGTCTGGAGCACGTGACGCCATTTGAAGATGGACACAAAATGCTGGAGTAAATTAGCGGGACCGGCAGCATCTCTGGAGAGAAGCAATGGGTGATGTTTCGGGTCAGGACGCTCAGTTACTCCTGCATTTTGTGTCTATCTTCAATTTTTCTTGGCCCCGCTCTGGGAGTAGAAGTGGGGGCGGATCCGGACCGCAACGGCCGTGAGCTCCAGGCCGAGCTCGACGATCGCTGGCCTACTTCTGCTGCTGTTGGAGGTGAGACGTTGCGTCACGCCAGGGTCTTGGGCCTGTCCCACTTTGGCCGTCAGTTACGCAACAGGCCGGTGGCGCGCGAAGATTTCTTTCGCTACAAAATTTCGGAGCGCCCCGCGATACTGCGCACAACTCCATACCCCTCCGCGCTTCTCAGTGGGACCGGCCCCGCGCGGCCATACGATGCCCGTGCACCTCAAAGCGACGACGAGGTCGCGTGCCAAGGACACGTAAGTGGGACAGGGCCTTTCGAAACTAGCTTAAGTCATCAAGTATATGTGTTCATGTGTGCCTTTGGAAGCTGAGCTCCAAGTTGTTGTCTACTTGTTCGCTGAAGCACTTAACAGAAAATGGACCAAGCGCTTAACATGCTTAAAATTAATGACCCCCGCCAATCTGCTCCAGTCAATGAAGGCCCATGGCAAAACACTTTAAAATGTGGAACACTTTACATATCTCAAGAGACATCTCTCAACAAAAGCAGGCGTCAGTAATTAAATTCACCACCATTCGAATCCGAGATCCATCAAGCCACCTCGTGGCGATCCCCGGAAACGACGGCACGATGCACTCTGTAATGCGTCGGACGACCAATTCTGTCAACATGTTAGACGACAACAACAAAAGTCAACAACAAATTATTCAGTGATGAATAGGAAGGAATCGCAGATGCTGGTTTACACCGAAGATAGACCCAAAACGCTGGAATAACTCAGCGGGTCAGGCAGCATCTCTGGAGATAAGGAACAGGTGATGTTTCGGGTCGAGCCCCTTATTCAGATGATACAGTGTGGAAACAGGCCCTTGAGCCCACCTAGTTTATACCCTACACCCAAGGGACGATTTTGAGAAGCCAATTGACCCACACACCCGCCCGTCTTTGGGATGTGGGGGAAAACCGGAGCAACCCACGTGGTCACAGGGAGAACGTACAAACTTTGTACAGACAGTACCCATTGTCGGGATCGAACATAGGTCTCTGGTGCTGTAAGGCAACAACTCTACCGCTGCGCCACTGTGCCACTCATAAGAGGGACATTACACGGACAGAAATGTATAGACTTGTATTTAGGAAGAGCTGAATAAAAGTGATTTTTCTGGGAGCTAGGAGAGCAATATGAGGATCATGCCTGTATTTGTCTCCCATGTAATAGGTATGTTACAATACTTACCTTCAGCGGCGCTGCAGTTCTGTCACTGCCTGTGTGCGTGACTTTGGCGCCTTTGAGAGGGGGGCGGGTTAAAAATGCCGTTTTCTCCTGGCTGTTGAAATCGATGTTTGTCAGGATGTTTAGTTGATGAAGAAAAATCGCTCTGACATTCGTTCTCTGGAGTTATTTTTAAACTGCGCTGGATAATTTAATTGCTGGAGTAAATTAAAAATCATCTTCTAAAGCCGTGAACGCCGACAACGGGATGGATCTCACGTAGGGGACAAGGCAAGGTATGCCGTTTATTTTTACATTAAAAAGTGCTTCTTAGGATGCCTTTAATCAAAATTTCAAGTTGCGAGAAGGTGACTTGGAGCCCATCCGAACCGGCAGTATTTTTCCTGCCGACATGGGGTTTAAATTCACCGCAACCGCAACGTTCCAAACGATCGCGTACCACAAAATCCCACTCGCAAAATGATTTAAATGGCCATTAATTTACAGGAATTAAATACAAAATTCCTTCCATTTGGCCTATAAATTCATGACAATGAGATTTAAAAATCATGTTATATTGTGAATTCTTGTGTGAATGTTATTTGGACACTTGGACTATTTAAAAATGTTAACCTTTTCTTAAGAAATTGATCGATGTTTAGATCTAGTAATTGAATTTTGTAATTAGCTACAATTAGGTAACTAACTAATTATATGGTTTAATTTCAGGTCATCCAAGTATGATTGTTTCATATTTGTTTCAGAATGCTTCAATCTATAATAACTGAAAATTTCATTCAGTGCTCATAATTTTTAAGAAAGTTATGGGCTTTTGACTGTCCTTGATCACAGCTTTTGAGTTAAGTCAATGGAAAAGCAATAGGGAACAAGATGCTAATTTCCGAGTATGAAAATGGCCATAACTTTTTTAATACTGAAGATATGAAAGTGAATTAGGTGTCAAATTAAACTTCTTTTTATGCTTTATCTGATGGGTAAACTGCAGACTTGATTTTTAAAATCTCAACATTTTGTAACATTGTTACATGTAATTAATTAATGGGTAGCATAGATGTTTGCCGAGCAGTAGGTTTCCCAAATTAACTCAAATGCAGTCACCCTGGCGCCAAAGCGTCATTAATGGATTTTGCAGAAGCAGATGGATAGAAAGATAAATGTCACTTTTTAGTAAATGTTCTTGTCTTTGTCTACTGTAGATTTTTGCAGAAGAAGTAAATGATAATCGAGTGGTTAACTTTGAAGTTCAAGCTCGCAAGCTAGATAAAAAGGTAATATTCACCCTTTAAAAGATGTTGGATGATTTTAAACGTTGGATAATGTTAGAATATTCAAAATATATAATTTACAGTGTTCATTTTTAGATCTGGAATCAAAATGCCTCGTTTTTGCTTTTATTTTGTGGTTCTAGGATTTTTGGGGAAAATCTGATCCTTATCTGGAATTTTGTAAGCAGTCTCCTGATGGAAAATGGCAAATGGTACATAGGACTGAGGTGAGAGCTGCTTCCTGAAGGACCTCATGACTGTAGATATTGCATGGCGATATTTATGCTCCCACTTTATGGAATGTTCTGACTATATAAATCTATTGTAGGTGGGTGTGTTTTCTCAAAACACTTCATCCAGATCAATTTATTAGGTTTTGGAAGTTTTATGTCAAAGTACATCTTTCTAATGTCTGGAATAAATTGGGTTATTATTATATCAGATAAACATAAACGCAAAATAGTTAGAAACAAAAAACTGCAGGTGCTGCCTAAAAGGACACAAAGTACTAGAATAACATTGGCAGCATCCCTGGAGAACACCTCCTCGGAACAACCAAAAAGTCACCTGTTTCTTTTCTCCAGAGATGCTGCCTGACCCGCTAAGTTACCACAGCACTTTGCGTCTATCAAGAGTTAACATTAATTGTAACATGTACCAGTAATGAAATAACAGGCAGCATCTCTGGAGAAAAGGGATAGGTGACGTTTCGGGTCGGGACACTTCTGACCCGCAGAGTTACTCCAGCTTTTTGTGTCTATATTCGGTTTAAACCAGCATCTGCAGTTTCTTCCTTCACACCTCCTCTAACCTCATCTACCGCATCCGGTGTTCCCCGTGTGGCCTCCTGTTCATTGGCGAGACCGGAAAGAACACTTGCCACTCGCAATGTTACCACTCAGGCATTTTTAATTGAGCTCATGTAATTTTGTCCAGATTACAGGGGTAGGCGGACTATCGGTTGCTGAAACATCGGTGTCTGACGTGTGAGAGATTGCTATTTGCTGTGGTAAGATGGCTCTGTCACCCTCACGATGCCCTCCTCAACCTCCCATCCTTGACAGAGCAGAGCTTGATCACTTATGAACATGAACTTATGAAAAACTTCAGAGGATAGCGAGGCACATGTACATGATCTGGATCCAGGAACGGGATGGTGCCTCGATAGCAGCCTCGCCTAGAGTCTGTCTGTCTTTTCGTCTTTTTTTTGTTATTTTTAGCGTGTTTAAAAAGCATGTGTTAATGTTCTCTGGTTTGTTTTATGTTGGAGGGTGGGGAGGGGGTCGGGGGAAACTTTTTATCAATCTCTTACCTTGCCGGAGATGCGATTGTTTTCCGGATTGTATCCCCGGTCGCTCTGCGGCCTAACATCGTGGAGCTGGAGGCCTCGCTCGGGACTGACTTTGAGCCCCACCGTGAGGCGTGGACTTAACATCAGAGTCGATCCCTTGCCTGGGATCGAAGCTCCAAAAGTGCCTGCGGACTTTAAAATCAGGAGCTCTCAGTCTCGGGTAGAGAACGATGTCGGGAGCTCCAAAAGCCGCACGACGTTCGACCCGGGGTCAGATCGCCCAGCGCGGGGAGCTGACATTCCCCCGATGCAGGAGCTTGATCGCCTTGACGACGAGGCCCACCGCCGGCCACGGGAGTAAGATCATCCCGTCAACGGAACATTAGAGGCACCAGACCACTGGAGGACAAAGAAGGGAAGAGATTGAACTTTTTGTACCTTCTATCACAGTGAGGAATATTGAGGAGTCACTGTGGTGGATGTTTATGTTAAAATGTATTTTGTGTGTTCTGTTGCTTTTTATTAGTATGACTTATGGCAAATCCAATTCATGTTGCAAGACATACTTGGCAAATAAAGTATGATTATCATGTGGTAGGAGCAGATTAGGCCATTTGGCCCATCAAGCCTACTCCACCATTCAATCATGGCTGATCCATCTCTCCCCCCTAACCCCATTCTCTTGCCTTCTCCCCATAACCCCCGACACCCTTGCAAAAGGATGTGTCCAGACTTGGGGAAAGAGATCAACGGAGAGGTGCAAATGCGTGTTTTCATAAGCAGCCATCATGTGTTCAGTTGCATTTGGGGATTAAAAATCTAAACTTCTATTTTGGTGTTCTCTACTTTTCTTTCTTGGAAATTAAAGATTTCCGACCTAAATTCCTTATTTTATCATTAGTAATGTTCCTGTGAAGGCAATGGACCTAAATGATATTGTTTAGCTTCCAAGAGGAGTAAGCTTTTAAATTCTAATTGTAAATTTGAAACAACATAAGATAATGAC
This sequence comes from Amblyraja radiata, assembly GCF_010909765.2. Classification (NCBI taxonomy): domain Eukaryota; kingdom Metazoa; phylum Chordata; class Chondrichthyes; order Rajiformes; family Rajidae; genus Amblyraja; species Amblyraja radiata. The sequence continues at coordinate 106,285,577 of NC_045959.1, read as the reverse complement.
TGGAATAGATCAGGTAGATGCATAGAGTCTCTTGCCCAGAGTAGGTGAATCGAGGATCACAGGACAAAGGTTTAAGGTGAAGGGGGAAAGATTTAATAGGAATCTGAGGGGTGACCTTTTCTCCCCAGGGGTGGTGGATGTATGGAACAAGCTGCCAGAGGAGGTGGAAACATAGAAAATAGGTGCAGGAGGAGGCCAATCGGCCCTTCGAACCAGCACCGCCATTCATTGTGATCATGGCTGATCATCCCCAATCAATAACCCGTGCCTGCCTTCTCCCCATATCCCTTGATTCCACAAGCTGATTCCACTTCCAGTAGCTGAGGCAGGGATATTCAAACATTTAAGAAGCAGTTAGACGGGTACAAGGACAGGTTTGAAGGGATATGGACCAAATGCTGGCAGGTGGGACTAGTGTAGCTGGGACATGTTGGCCGTTGTGTGCAAATTGGGCCGAAGGGCCTGTTTCCACACTGTATCACTCTATGACTCTAACATGATATCTCCTTGCATTGGAGTATCAACATAAATATATTTGAATACTTGGTTCAAAGGTCTTTTATTGTCACGTATACCAATTAAGGTACAGTGATATTGAAACCCACAGATGGGTAGCATCAGTCAAAGACATCTCTGGCTGGAGATGCATCCACTGGAGCCTTATAGTTGTATCATGAGACTAAGGGAGATATTGAGTCAATGATGATGTTCGGAGGAGTAACCAATGGCTCGTATATCGATTTTTAACGACTGCTGTGAGTGGAATTCAAGCCAGTGGAACCTAATCTTCTGAAGAGATTGATGTTGATGTGGAATGAACGGAGTGTGGAGAAACGTGATCTCTGATGCGGTGAACATAAATACTTCAAAGAATGTTAAGCTTGAAGTGGTTATCCAGATTGGATGTATGGGTTCAGGTGGATGAACATTTTAGCAAGAGGCAACGGAGCCTGTGACTAAAGATGAATGAATGTTTGAAATAGAAAATGGCAGTAAAGCTTTGGAAAATACAGGTGCACAACCTTTTATCCGAAAGCCTTGGGACCAGACACTTTTCGTAATTCAGAATTTGTCGGTCTTCGGAATGGAAATTTTTTAGCGTAGATTTTAATGGCTGGCTCAGTGGTAGAGTGCTCGGCTCATATCCGCAAGGTCGCGAGTTTGCGCCTTGATTCTGGCAGTTACTCGATCGCGAGTTTGAGTCTTCAATGTCGTTTTTTCTTGCAGAATAAATGTTTGTATGAAATGCAGTGTAGGAGAGGTGTACTGACTGTGTGGGCAGAACTTTGGAAGTGATTGCCCACCAGTCTAAAAAGCCGCTGTGTCTCCCTGTCCCTGGGATAGCAGGGGGCGATCAAACAGCACAATACCCCCCTCCCCCTCCAACTCCAGAGGAATCCGCTCCCCGATGGGCCGCTACGGCGACAAGTGGCAGTTCGCCCACAACCCGAGCTGCGCCCCCTCATCCGCCACCCCAAGAACAAGACGTACCTTGCACACCCTCCCTCTGCAACTGCAAACAACCCCACTCTCCTGCAAGGGCGGTACAGTTCCCGGAGGATGGCAGGTGGCCGGAGACGTCAGGACCAACAGGAACCCGCTCCCCGATGGCCCCCTACGACGCCCCGAGCTGCAACCCAGGTTCCTCTGTAGTTGGAGCGGGGCTGGGCTGGGCTGCTGTTGGCTGTGGGTCTCTGGGTTCTCCGTGCTTGCGGTGGGCCTGGGGGTCGGTGTCCAATTGGTCCTGACGTCTCCGGTGACTGGCACGGTCCTGCTGCAATCGCCTACGTGAAGACAGTGCAAAGCCCCCGCGCCGGTGCAATGGGCGGGGAGCTGGAGAGGGGAGGGAAGGGGTCACACACATGGCGGGGAAGCAGAGGGGCGTAGGTGGGGTGAAACTGAAGGGAGCGACAATCTGCACTGTGTATCGTGAGTCTACCGTGGGAACTTTTTAACTCAGCGGGCAGGCAGCAGCATATTGTCAATTATTAACCCTCCCGCGCAATATGCCCTCACCTTCTCTTTTATGAATGGGGACTTAGTTCCCCTTTCTTCGCTGACCGACCGGAGGTTCCGCTGTCACCTCTGCGGGCCGCCCTCGGTGAACGTTTTCAAGGACCTTTCTTCAAGGACCGAAAAAATGGCCGCTATTCGGAGGTTTTCGTTATTTGGATCTTCGGATAAAAGGTTGTGCACCTGTATGTAATTTATAGAGGTAAGCAGATTGACCAAGAGAGCATCATAGGGCATTTTTATCTACCTAGTAAATATAGAGTTTGTGAACTAGAACATTTTAAGTAAGTAAGTAAGTTCATTGGCCAAGTATTCACATACAAGGAATTTGCCTTGGTGCTCCGCCCACAAGTAACAACATGACATAGTGACAGTTACGAATGACTCCGAAAACACTAAATATTAATAATAATAAAACATTAATGATAAAACACCATTGATCAAGCATTTATTATTTGAATTGGCCATTTTTAAAACAGTCCTTTTGAGTAAAGAAATAAAATAATCCTTCAATGTTTATTCTGTAATTTTGATGGAGTATAAATATTGCTTTCAATCCCCACTGAAAAATGTCTGGGGCTAAACGAAAGCTATATTACCTTAAAGTTATGCCTTGCGCTTTCTAAATGGGTAATTAAATATTAAAACATTAATATTAGAGACAAGATACAATGCAAATATTTTTTTTTGTGATCTTCTACAGTGGAATTAACTTTTGTTTTTATCATTTGCAGGTTGTGAAAAGAAATTTAAATCCCACTTGGAAACCGTATAAAATTCCCTTGCAGACACTTTGTAACAGTGATCTGAGGAAGCCAATCAAGGTATTTTTCACTTGTACCGACCAATGCATGTATGCTTTTGAAAGATTAACTTGAACTTTATATTCTTCACTGAACAGTATAACGATACTAGACTTTAGTGATACAGAGGAGAATCAGGCCCTTTGGCCTACCGAGTCCAAGCTGAGCAACGATCACCTTGTACACTTGTGATATCCTACATACTAGGGGCAATTTACTCTTTTTTACCGAAGTCAATTAACCTCTTTGGAGTTTGGGAGGAAACCGGAGCACTCAGAAAAAATCTACGCAGTCATAGGGAGAATGGACAAACTCCGTACAGACAGCACCCGTTGTCAGGATTGAACCCAGGTCTCTGTTAGGCAGGGGTCGGCAACCTTGTTCTGCATAGGGGCCGGGACACATGTCTGTGAGCGGATGGCGGGCCAAATCTATCACGTGTACACATGGATCCCGCCCCGGATGGCAGGCATCAAATCACGTGCTCACAGAAGGTAGACAATAATGCTGGAGAAACTCAGCGGGTGAGGCAGCCTCATGCTGAGTTTCTCCAGCATTTTTGTCTACCTTCGATTTTTCCAGCATCTGCAGTTCTTTCTTAAACGTGTTTACAGAAGTTGCGCGGCCGTGCTGGCGGCTTTGCGCAGGATGCGGTACAGCCAGAGCTCGGCCGCTGCTCGGGGCGCCCGGCGGGCGGGATGATTACGGGGACCGCAGGTTGGGTTACGGCCCGCAGGTTGCCGACCCCTGCTGTAAGGCAACAACTCTGCCGCTGCATCACTGCGCCACCCCTGCATCTTATTTTAATGTTTGTTCTTTTGTTTTGTGATCCATGATTAGTGCGGGTGTCAGGGGTTATGGGGAGAAGGCAGGAGAATGGGGTTAAGAGGGAAAGATAGACCAGCCGTGATTGAATGGCGGAGTAGACGTGGCCTAATTCTGCTCCTATCACTTATGAACTTATGCTTTGCTGACAAAGTTAGCATTTATTGTCTGAACGGAATGGTTTGCTAGATGATTTTAGATGGCACATTAGAGTCAACCACTTTGGGCCCGACCAGATTAAACATTCTTTCTGCAAGGCATGAATGAACAAAATAGGTTTTTATAGTAATTTAGGTTGTTAAAGGTCACATAGAGTCATATAGCACAGAAGCAGGCCCTTCGGCCCAACTTGTCCATGCTGACCAAGTTGCCCCACCTAAGATAGTCCCACCTGTCTGCGTTTGGCCCATATCCCTCTAAACATTTCCTAACAATATACCTGTCCGTGCCTTTTAAATGCAGTTATAGTACCTGTTACTTATTGAAGTGGCCAATAATTGACTGGACTTGAGCAAATATGCACAAGCATATAAGTTTGACGTGTAAGATCTCTGAGCGGTTCCACTCTTTCTTTCACAGGTTCTTATTCCTTTTGCTTCCTGTTACGCAAGTGACTGAGAAATAGAAACTTATTTATTTTTGCTCGTTAAAGGTAAACAGCCATACCTGAAACATCACCCTTCCTTTCCCCCAGAGATGTTGCCTGTCCTGTCGACTTCCTCCTGCATTTTGTGTCCATCTTCGGTGTAAACCAACATCTACAGTTCCTTCCTGCACATGGCATGTGCACGTTGGCAATCAACTCGATAAGTCTTGAAACCTTTTGGCAACACACCTTTCGGCACAGTGGCGCAGCTGGTACAGCTGCTGCCTCATAACACCAGAGACCTGGGTTCGATCCTGACCTCGGGTGCTGTCTGCGGGGAGTTTGCACGTTTTCTCTGCGACCTCGTGGGTTTTCTCCGGTTTCCTCCCACATCTCAAAGAAGTGTGGGTTTGTAGGTTAATTGGGCATTGGAAATTTCCGCTAATGTGTAGGGAGTGGACGTAAAAGTGGGATAACTTAGAACTAGCGTGAACAGGTGATCGATTATTTGGGTGGACAGGGTGGAGCAAAGGGCCTGATTCCGTGCTGTATCTTTCAATCATTCAATCAATCATTCTCATCTGGGGGATGGGGTTCGCACCTGTACATCTGTGGGAGATGATGGTGCAGGAAGGAACATGGACATATAATTCTGGAGTAACTCAGCGGGACAGGCAGCATCTCTGGAGAGAAGGAATAGGTGACGTGTCGAGTCGAGACTCTTCAGACGTGCAGGAACAAACTGCAGATGCTGGCTTAAACCGTAAACGCACAAAGCTGGAGTTACTCAGCGTGTCAGACAGCATCTCTGGAGGAAAGGAAGAGCTGACCCCTCACGAGAGATGTTGGTGCGGCTGTGACGTTGCCCTCGAAGGTAGACACAAAATGCTGGAGTAACTCGGGGAGACGGGCAGCATCTCTGGAGAGCATGAATGGGTGACGTTTCGTGTCGAGACCCTTCTTCAGACTGGTTCCGACCTTGTCCTGCTTGGAGAGGGGAATGTTTCATCTGTGGTTGCATTTCCTGCCGTGGCTGACTAGACCTGTCCTTGACAGACGGGCCCACCGTTTCCACAGATGAAGTTGTCTTTGGCCGTTGAATTGGGGAGCGTGCTGCTGTTGCCGTTGAACTTTGTGTGGCATCGTCGTTTGGCTTCCAGGGTCTTGCACCACATACTGTCATGGTGCTTCATACCCACCAGGAGGTCCTTTATCCACCTCCCCCGGTCCTCAGCAGCCACTACCCAGTTCCCATTCTCATCTAATGCTGCCCTTATTAATCAACATGTTACTTGTGTTCACAAGTACCATATAATATTGAATTTATTTTACTCCAGTTAAGTGGTTGAAAATATCATCCATTGGAATATAATCTCTGCAGTGAGACTTGAGCTGTGTTGTTTGTGATAAACCTGATGGTTAGTTTAGTCAATGCACACACATCTTGCACAGCAGATTTGTCGGAATAGATTGCACAGCATCTTTTTGCATAATGTATTAAAATAATGCATTGAAATTTTGTCCAAATCCCAGCAGGCAGAGAGCTTTTTAAAGTGCTCTTTAAAGCAAACTTCTCTTGATCTGAAATAAAAGCCTCAAGTATTGAAGTGTCAGCAAATTGGGTAGCAGTTGTGGAGAGAGATGCAGTTAATTTTTCAAGTCAGTGATCTCTACATCATCAGGAAGCTTCCACTAAAGGGCCATTAACCTGAAATATCTTAACTCTGTTACTCTTTCTAAGAGCTTGCAACTGAGGGCAGTGGAGGCCAAGTCACTGCATGGATTTAAGAGAGAGTTAGATAGAGCTCTAGGGGCTAGTGGAATCAAGGGATATGGGGAGAAGGCAGGCACGGGTTATTGATTGGGGACAATCAGCCATGATCACAATGAATGGCGGTGCTGGCTCGAAGGGTCGAATGGCCTCCTCCTGCACCTATTTTCTATGTTTCTATGTTTCTGTGTTACATTGGGCAGCACAGTGGAGCAGTGGGAGAGTTGCTGCCTTACAGCCGGGTTCGACCCTGAACTTGTCTGTACGGAGTTTGTACGTTCTCCCCGGGACCCGTGAGGGTTTTCTCCGAGATCTTCTGTTTCCTCCCACACTCCAAAGCGTACAGGCCTGTAGGTTAATTAGCTTGGTATAAATGTAAAATTGTCACTGGGGTGCGTAGGGTAGTGTTAATCGCAAGTGTGCGGAGATCGCAAGTCGGTGCGGGCTCGGTGGGCCGAGGGCCCTGTTTCTGCGCTGAAACTAAACTCAACTGAACTTATACACGTCAATTTACTCATGAAAGATTTATTTTCAGGTAACCTGCTACGACTATGACAACGACGGATCACACGATCTGATCGGGACGTTCGAGACCAATATGGAGACGTTGCAAGTAGCATCACATATCTCACCAGTAAGTTATTATCTAATAATACAGAAGAATTATGCTGTTTTATTCTATTCTTTGTAAACAAGAGGAAAATAAATCTATTATGTTACCTTTTGGAATACACAGGTTCATATGTTCTAGGAGAAAAGGAGTGGAGACACTTTTAAGAAGCCAGACAACATAATAAAGTTTAGCGGGCATTTAAATTACCGGTCGGTTTTCCTTGGTCCTGAAAACTCCAATGAGCCAATTAAAATGCCCGGTCAGCGAAGGAGATTGCCTACGGCTGCCCTCGACTGCCTGTAACTACATAGCGACCCCACTCCACTGCACTACGAGTTCAAAAGAACCATGCCGACCAATTTTTACTCGCGGAAATATTTGCAACATGCTGAAACATTTTCCTCGTCCAAACTGAGGCCGCGAGTATGCGGGAACTTCCATCGGGCATGAAGGAGAGTTCCAGTGACCTCATAGGACCTCCCAAGACCACGTGTCGACCATGCTGCGAGTTTGAGTCGAGGGCAAACTCTTCTAAACTCGCAGATTAGGTCGCCGCAGTGGGACAGCCCCTTAAGGCAGCAACTCTACCACTGCGCCACTTTGCCGAACGTTCTGTTGGAAGGAGAGTATTGTTCACAAACAAAGCCCAATCCTGCTCTATAGGAATATTTACAAATTTATTTAATCATAGAAACATATCAAAATGTAAAATTTCTCGGCACATTTTCCCCCACAGTATTTGTTCTCTTGTAAATGAGCAAAGAGAGAGAGAGAGTCAGTCTGGTTAAAACACTGTAACGGGCTGCTGCTGTGACTGGACTTTACCCACAGTAACAACTGAGTAGCTTCTGCCTATTTTGCTTTTGACCACGGCAACCTGCACGTGATCATGTTCCGCTGTTCCTAAGGAGCTTTGAAGCACTTAAAAGTGGAGTAACTCCAAATAATCTGCAGGAAAAAACATGCTAATTGGATTCCTTTCATTTTTAGTTGTAGAATAGGTTTCAATGTTCAAATTGAATTAGTCTAGTGTAAGTGACGTGGGATTTTTTTTTAATTCATTGAACTTTTATTTTGTTTGCTTATTATGTTATCTATTAAGTGCTGTGTTTACAAATCTAGTGCGGCTGCAAATAAGAATTTAATTGTTCCGCTTCGGTGCATATGACAATTAAACACTCATGACTTGAAGTATATATTTCTCTTGGGGTTTCTCTCACAGGCTGAATTTGAGTGTATTAATCCAAAGAAAAAACAGAAAAAGAGAAGTTACAAAAACTCTGGAATAGTGAGCTTCAAACTGTGTCAGGTGGGTGTCATTGAAGGACCTGTTTCCTGGTCTATTATTCCAAGACTCTAAATGAGTGTATTTTAATGTTACTGTATTTTTGCGATTATACCCAATTTGGCAAAGGGAACACTTAATAATTTCCATTATTATTTAAAAAAATTATGATACAGATAATTGCATAAAACTATTAAATGCTTTGAATTATATTACTCACAAGATAAGAAACTAATTGATGCTTTGAGTTATAAATCAATGAATTACAGCAATTTGTGACGTGCTAACGTTAATATTTTAATTATTAAATTTGCAGATTGTGAAAGAATATTCTTTTCTGGATTATATCATGGGTGGCTGTCAGATGAACTTCATTGTAAGTTTGACCACTGGGTGGCGCCGCAGTGGCTGCCTCGCCAACAGTCTGTCTCTTCCTTTTCTTCTTTGTTTTTTAAGTATGTGTTAAATGTATGTTTTAGTGTTCTTTGGCTTTGTTTTATGAGGAGGAGGGGGGGAGGGGGGGGAGTTGGGGGAAACATTTAAAAATCTCTTCCCTTGACGGAGATGCAAATTTTTCTCCGCGTCGTATCCCCGCCTGCACTGCGGCCTGACATCGTGGAGTTGGCGGTCCCTTTGTCGGGGATCGATCTCGAAGCTCCAACCACGGGAGCCTGCAGACTTAATATCGTGGAGCTCGCGGTCCCTTGGTTAGGGACCGACTTCGGGAGCTCCAACTACAGGAGCGTCGACCACTTTGATCGCGGGCGCTTAGATCGCCGGCTGCGGGAGCTTTGATCGCCCCGACTGCTGATGGTTTGACTGCCCCGACCGCGGGAGAATAAAGAGGGAAAACAGTTATTGCCTTCCATCACAGCGAGGAATGTGGAATCCGCTGTGGTGGATGTTTATGTTAACCTTTTATGTGGTTGTGTGTCTTGTTGCTTTTGCTAGCATGGTTGTATGGCAAATCAAATTTCACTGTACCTTAATTGGTACACACGACAATAAAATACCTTTGAACCTTTAAATTGTTCAGGCTGTAAAACAGATAAAAAACATTGAAGATTATTGTTCCTATTTGAATTAGAGCTTATTTTATTATCAGCACTGTTATTCTTTGATGAGTTTGTATTAATAAATGTTGAGTTTATTGTCACATGACAAAGGAGGTTATGGACAACAAAAGCAAAAGATAAGGCATATAACATTGCAAAGATTAGTGGGAAGCCAGAGGATTGGGATGTTTTGTAAAGAACAACAAAAGGTACCTGAAAGGACAATGAGGAGAGAAGAGATGAAGTACGAATGTAAGCTAGCCAATAATATAAAAGAGGAGAGCAAGAGTATCTACTGATATATAAAGAGTAAAAAAGAGGCAAGAGTGAACGTTAGGCCGCTGGAGAAAGGTGCAGGAGAAGTGATAACAGGAAAATGAAGAAATGGCAGAGGAATTGAATAACTTTTTTGCATCAGTCTTCACAGTGGAAGACACCAGCAGTGTGCCTGCAATCCTAGAGAGTCAGGGGGTGGAAGTTAGTGGAGTGGCGATTACTAAGGAGAAGGTGCTAGGAAAACCGAAAGGTCTGAGGGTGCATAAGTCACCAAGAATGGATGGACTGCACCCCAGGGATCTGAAGGAGTTCTGTTTAGTTGTATTTCAAGAATCACGAGAGTTAGGAGTGATTCCTGAAGATTGGAAAGTTGCGAATATCACCCCGCTGCACAAGAAGCGAGCAAAGCTGAAGTGCGGAAACTAGAGGGCGGTTAGCCTGATTTCGGTAGTTGGTAAGAATTTAGTCAATTATAAAGGATGAATGTTACGCAGTAATTAGAAGTTCACGATAAAATAGGCCGAAGTCAGCCTGGTTTTGTGAAGGGAAGATCTTGCTAGACGAATCTGCTGAACTTCTTTGAGGAAGTTAATAGTAGGACAGACAGAGGGGCGGCTGTAGATGTTGTTTACCTAGATTTTTAGAAGGCATTCGATAAGGTGCCGCATGTCAGGCTGCTAGGGAAGATGAGAGCCCATGGTATTAAAGGGAAGATACTAGCATGGATAGGGAATTGACTGTATGGCAGAAGGCAAAGAGTTGCAATAAAATACATTTTTTCAGGTTGGCTGCTGTAATGTATTCATACATATTCATGTATATGTTAATGAGTTCGTGTTCAATATAAGCAGGGAATGTTGGGTAATAAAGCTCTCTCTCCTGATCCAGGCAACCTGCGTGTAAGTTGTTATTCATTCTGCCGTCTGGAATATAAAGGGTCTGTCCCACTATACGTGTTTACCCAAGTGCTCTAATTGCTGGAAGTTTAAAAAAAAAAATCAAACTCGTGGTAAGTACGTAGCGGGTAAGTCGGAGCTCGGGACTTCTTTTAGCGGCTCGTAACGTTAAAGGCATGTACTCGGGAAACGCGGTAAGCTCGTGAAGTTTTTTCAACATGTTGAAAAATGTCCACAAGAGCCCCGAGTACCTACGAGCGGACATTACCGTAATTATCCGAGTTCGAATCAGGGGAAACTCGGGAGAACTCTTGAATTACCTCGTACAGTGGGACAGGCTCTTAACAAAATTGGCGATGAGGATAGGATAGAGTTTGTGAACTCATCCTTTAAATACAGTGCAGGACTGTTTTGCAACACGCAGTATTGTTTAACATTTTAAACAGTAAATACAGAGTTGTGTCGCAGTTGTTTGTGAGCTGGACACAATAGGCCGCAGATCCTTCTATGCAGGGGACTGTAGTTTAAAACAGCAGCTGTACAAATCGGCAAGTTTATTAGGCTATCACTATGTTGTGTCTACGTGGCAAAATGCTGTCCTTGGGATTGTATAAGATTTTGTTTTGTCCAGTTCCTCAAGCTGAATAGTTTTTGTACGGCTAAGTTATAGGTGAATTGTTACACCAGAACAGACAGGAAATCAGGGTTTTGAACGAACTTTTAAAAAAAAGAGAACAATACGATGGCAGCGTCCACGGGCTACATCGGAAACCTTGGCACTTTTGACAAGAGTAGAGATCCATTCAGCTCCTTTATGGAGAGAGCAAACATGTTTTTCATGGCAAACAACATACTGGAGATTAGTGGTGAAGGAGAGATAGTGACTGAAACAAATAAAGCTGTTTGCGAATGCATTAAAGCGATTCTGCTCATGGAGATCGGTCCTGAAGTGTACGGCACACTCGTGAATCTCCTTGCACTTCAACCCAAAGCCTCTGGAAATTACAGAAAGCTATAAATTCGGCACTGGAAACCAGAAGCAGAATGAGACAATCAATGAGTACATTGTTACCTTGAAAAACTTAAGTTTGCACTGTAGCGTTGAAACCTTTCTCGGACGTGCACTACGCAACAGATTTGTATGTGGTCTAGTGGATGAACGAATTCAGTCCAAACTCATGAACCCTCCAGATCTTACATTCGAGAAAGCAGCAAGATTGCTACAACAATGGAGATGGCATCAAAGAATGCTCGTGAGTTTCGTCCACCACAGACTGCAGTGGCCGTTTACAGTCACAAGGCAGGGCCTATGGCCAAACCAAGCGGCGCTAAACCAAAACCAAAGTGTGGCGGGGAGCCGAGTTCAGCCAGTTGTTATCGTTGCAACGGTAATCACTCATCCCAATTTTGTCAGTTCAAAATGGCCAAGTGCTATAACTGCTGGAAGGAAGGCCATATCGCCTCAGCATGTCGGGCCAAGCTTAAAGCAGGAAACCAACAATCTGCAGGAATAAAGCGACAACACCAGAAAGGAGTTCACAGTTTGAAGGTGAAATCAGATGGAAATGAACTTGGGTTGTACACCATTTATGCAACCAACATCGATAAGCCGACAACCAGCCAAGGCAAGGACTTTCGAACTAAACTGTTGATTAATGAACAGTTGTTTATTGTATTGTGATATGTGTATTGACACGGCAGCAGATTGATCGGTCACGAGCAAAGACCTGTACGAAACAAAGTTCCCATAGATACCAGTGTTTGAGAGTAAGGTCAAGATGAGAACTTACTCGGGTGAGGTTTTGGAGACATGTGGACAAATGAACTGTAAAGTTCAGCATAATGATCAGTCAGTAACACTGCCCATCATAATGGCCAGCTACAGAAATAAACTAACCCTCCTTGGAAAGGATTGGCTGAGCAGAATAGAGTTAGACTGGAAGAACATTTTTCAGCGTCGATTTGTCCAAATCACGTCTTGAAAACGTCATAAGCAAACATGCAAACATTTTTGCCGACAGTTACATGGGAATAACAGGGTACTCTGCACACATTCGACTTAAGCAAGATGTGAGACCTGTGTATTGTCGACCAAGACCTGTACCATATGCACTAAAGCAACAAGTGGAGGTAGAACTCAACAGGTTAGAGCGGAACAGAGTACTCGTGAAGACAGACCAGAGTAACTGGGCAACGCCAATTGTGGCTGTACCCAAGGCCGACAAAACTGTTCGACTATGTGGTGATTACAAAGTCACAATCAACCAAGCTGTTGATGACGAAAAATATCCGTTACCAACCTCGCAAGATCTGTACGCAGAACTTAGAGTCTTCACTAAACTGGATTTGTCTCACGCTTACACCCAACTCAATGTCGACAAGGAAAGTCAGCAGTACTTGACTATCAACACACATAAGGGCTTGTATTCATATACAAAGCTGCCCTATGTTGTGAAATCCTCCCCGAAAATGTTCCAGTCTGTCATGGACAAAATGTTACAAGGCATTCCGCACTGTGTGTGCAACCAGGATGACCTACTGTTATTCACAGAGGGCATGGAAGAACATCTGGAAATACTTGAGCAAGTTCTCACACGACTGAACTGCCACAATGTCAAACTGTGACAAAGTAAATGTGCATTTGCGCAGTCAGAGGTGATCTACCTTGGACTCAAAGTAGTCGCCAACAGACTTCGCCCTGCGAAGGCGAAAGTTGAAGCAATAGTGAATGCTCCAAAATCCAACAATGTGTCAGAGCTTCGATCATTCCTTGGGGTGGTGCAGTCCTATGCACCATTCCTTCCAGATTTAGCAACTGTCTATACGTCATCTGCTACAAAAAGAAATGGACGTGGGGGAAGGAACAGCAACGTGCATATGACATCTGCAAGGAAAACTTGACAAGTCACAAACTCCTTGCTCACTACGATACGACACGCGAGATGAAACTTGCTTGTGATGCTTCAAGTTATGGTGTAGGTGCAGTGATCTCCCACGTAATGAATGACGGACAGGAAAAGCATATTGCTTTTGCATCCCGCACCCTATCACCGAGTGAATGCAATTATGCACTGATAGAAAAGGAAGCACTCAGCATCGTGTTCGGAATCAAGAAATTCCATCAGTTTCTTCTCGGCCGACCATTCACCCTAGTGACTGATCACAAGCCACTACTAGTGATACTTGGTCCCAAGTCAGCTATACTTTCCATGGCAGTATCAAGGATGCAGCGCTGGGCAATGTTGCTGTCCCAGTATGACTACAAGGTGGAGTACTGAAGCTCCAAGTGCAACACAATTGCAGATGCTTTGTCCCGGTTGCCCCATGGGAACCTGGGGCAACCGGGACAGTGGGAAGTGAGAACTCTGACGTGGGAAGTGACGTGGGAAGTGACGTGGGAAGTGAGAACTCAATCTACATACTGCAAGTTGTAGATGATGAAATTGCAGCAGAAACAGAGAAAGACACTGTGCTGAAGTGGGTCTATGAACAGACATTGAATGGTTGGACTGAAATCGATAGTGGATTGAACTCAGTTTTAAACTCAGAGCTGAAGCCTTTCCATAATCGAAGCCATGAATTATCATGTGAGCAGCGATGCATTAAGTGGGGTTACAGAGTGGTTGTACCAGAGTCTTTGAGAAACAAAATTATGAATGAACTTCATGCCGAACATCCTGGCATAGTAAGCATGAAGTCAATTGCCAGAAGTTTTGTGTCTTGGCCTGGTATTGTCAGTGACATCGAGTCACTGGTGAGCAAATGTAAAACACACACTTGTTCCCTCATCCAGCCTCCAACAGGGCGGCGGAAAGGTGTGTTAGAGTTGTCAAAGATACTCTCAAGAAACAGGTTTTGCTGGGCAGTTCAAAGCTCAGCATGAAACATCGTTTGGCTAGTTTCTTGCTGAAGTGCAGAACCACACAACACACAACAACAGGTTACTCACCTGCAGAACTGTTGATGAAGAGAAGGCTAAGAATACGCCTAAGTCTAGTACAACCCAATTTGGCTTTGGGAGTTGAGCAAAAACAGTTAAGTCAAAAATGCCATTTTGATTCCCACAAAAAGGAGAGGTACTTCAAGCCAGATGAGCAGGTTCGTGTTCTCAGTCCTCCCAACAAGTCCAGTCAAGACAAATGGGATGTTGGGAAATTAGTGGAATTGTGTGGAACAAAAAGATACTTAGTTGTAGCTGGAGATAGGACCAAAAGTGTTCATGTTGATCAAATGATTCCAGCCAAAGATGAACCAAAAACTGAGCATGACGTCCTAATCCCTGTGTTTTTTTAAAAATCAGAAAGTGAGTTGGAAGAGACCACTGTGATAGAAACACAAAGTTCAGTTAGTACAGACAAAGAAACAGATTCCTCTGGTCAAAGTCAGGGTACTAAAACTGAGCCAAACAAGCCAACAGTTGAGTCCAAAGATCTTAGAGCAGAGCAAGAAGGTCCACTCCTGCTAAATCCAATAGACTGACGTGTAGTACGCACCGGAGCGTAACTTCCGCCATTTCAGTAAACCCGACCCGACTTCAGTTACGCCTCTCGCAGTGTAATGAGCGTTGCGGGGAACAGTTTGAGTGTTTTTAAATGTTTTAAATGTTTTTTAAAAATTTATTTTTAAATGCAGTAAAAACTCTCATCAATTTCCCCCATCACTATCAGCACTGCCTTGGTCGTTATTTGCTGAAGTCAGTGTGGGTGTGGAAACTTGCATAATTGTTAATCTGACTGGAAGCCAAATCTGACTGGACACACGTTAATACACATGAAAACGGCACATACCTTGTACAGGGAGGAACTGCAGATGCTGGTTTAAACTGAAGACAGACACAAAAGGCTGGAGTAAATCAGCGGATCAGGCAGCATCTCTGGAGAAAAGGAATAGGTGATATTTCGGGTCGACTTTTTCGATAGCTGCCATGACTCATTTGATGTCATCCTTCGTCCTGCTCCTAGTCTCGGCCTGCACGGACCTGCCGGACATGCTGCGCGTGTGTGTGTGTGTTCGTTTGGCGGAGTCTGAGGGGAGAAGTGCCGGCACCAAGAGCGAGCGAACGCGCGGACAGATGAACGAAAGCAACGATCATAGAGCGGAATAGGTAACGTTTCGGGTCGAGACCCTTCTTCAGACTGACAGTCAAGGGAAAGAGAAATGGGAGATATAGGCATATCTTCCATTCATTTGTCCTCAGCACCGTCTATATCTCTTGTTTCTCTTTCCCCTGACTCAGTCTGAAGAAGAGTCTCGACCCGAAATGTCACCTATTCCGCTCTACGATCTTTGCTTTCGTCTGGAATGCCACCCGACCCGCTGCATTTTGTGTCTATCCTTTAATCTCTCAGCCTGATATAACAGAATCTCCCTGACTTGACGCCATGACGGAAGCCGGCTACGGAAATGTCGCTGAAGATTACCCATCACCTACTACGGCTTTTTCGCGGAGTGAACCATCCTGCTCCACTCTATGATCTTTGGTTGAGTCACAATGAATGGCGGTGCTGACTCGAAGGGCCGAATGGCCTCCTGCACCTATTTTCTACGTTTCTATGAGTCAACACCTAAACCTGTTACACCTGTTACTGTCAGACGACCAGGCAGGACCAGTAAACCAGTAGTCAGATTAGGTTTGTAAATTAAATAACTCACTGCACAAGTGAAACAAAAATGTGTAAATATGTTAAAAAAAAATACTGGTTTAAATCAATTATCACAACAAAATTGTAACTGAGTACTTAGATTTAATACTTAAAAAAAGAGAGCGGTGTAATGTATTCATACATATTCATGTATATGTTAATGAGTTGGTGTTCTGCACAACACCAGCTGACGCTTCTAAGGCCGCCTGGGTCAAGACGAGATGGAGAGACCAGTGGAAGTCAGCGGAACCATCTAGGCTACACCATTACATCAACGTCCCTGGCCAGGACCTGCCCCGAAAGCAGTGGACAACCCTCAACCGCTTGAGGGCAGGCGTTGGACGCTATGGAGTAGCGATGAAGAGGTGGGGCCTCGTGGACAGCGAGCGCCTCCTGCGAGTGTGGGGACCCAACACAGACAGTGGAGCACATAGTCACCAGTTGCCCCAAACACCGGCCACCGAATGGTGAACGAGGTCTGATTAACCTGGACCATGACACGTTGGCCTGGCTCGCCTCAACGGAGCTGCAGGTCTAAAAGACATACGACAGAAGAAGAAGAAGAAGTTGGTGTGCAATATAAGCAGGGAATGTTGGTTAATAAAGCTCTCTCATGATCCAGGCAACTCGCGTGTAAGTTGTTATTCATTCTGTCATCCGGAATATAACAGCTGTCAGTGACTAGTGGAGTTCCGCAAGGATCAATGATGGGGCAGCTTCTCTTCACGTTGTATATTAGTGATTTGGATAAGGGGATTGAAGGCTTTGTGGCCAAGTTTGCAGATGATGCTAAGATAGGTTGAGGGTCAGGCACTGTTGAGGAAGCAAGGACTCTACAGAAGGACTTGAACAGATTTGATGAGTGGGCAGAGAAGTGGCAGCAGAAATTCAGTATAGCAAAGTGCGGAGTCATGCATTTTGGTAATAAGTATAAGTAGATTATTTTCTAAATGGAGAGTGAGTCCAGAAATCGGAGGTGCAAGGGGACAGTAGACAATAGACAATAGGTGCAGGAGTGGGCCATTCAGCCCTTGAGCCAGCACCGCCATTCAATATGATCATGGCTGATCATTCCCAATCAGTAACCCGTTCCTGCCTTCTCCCCATATCCCCTGACTCCGTTATGTTTAAGAGCCCTATCTAGTTCTCTCTTGAAAGTATCCAGAGAACCGGCCTCCACCGCCCTCTGAGGCAGAGAATTCCACAGACTCACAACTCTCTGTGTGAAAAAGTGTTTCCTCGTCTCTGTTCTAAATGGCTTACCCCTTATTCTTAAACTGTGGCCCCTGGCTCTGGACTCCCCCAACATCGGGAACATGTTTCCTGCCTCTAGCGTGCCCAAACCCTTAATAATCTTATATGTTTCAATAAGATCCCCTCGCATCCTTCTGAACTCCAGAGGACTTGGGAGTGCTGGTGCAGGACTCCCAAAAAAGTTAATTTGCAAGTCGAATAGGTAGTAAGGAAGGCAAATTCAATGCTAGCATTTATATCAAGAGGACTAGAATACAAGAGCAGAGATGTAATGCTGAGGCTCTTTCTGGCACTGGTCAGGCCGCATTTGGAGTACTGTGAGCAAATTTGGGCCCCGTATCTGCGGAAGGATGTGCTGGCTCTGGAGAGGATCCAGAGGAGGTTTACAAGAATATGATGAGCGTTTGACAGCACTGGGCCTCTACTCACTGGAGTTTAGAAGGTTGAGGGGGGGCCTCATTGAAACTTGCAGAATAATGAAAGGCATAGATAGAGTGGATGTGGAAAGGATGTTTCCACTGGTGGAAGAGTCGAGGACCAGAGGTCATAGCCTCAGAATTAAAGGGCGCTCTTTTCGAAAGGAGGTGAGGAAGAACTTTTTTACTCAGTGGGTAGTTAATCTGTGGAACTCATTGCCACTGAGGGCTGTGGAGGCCGAGTCAGTGGATACTTTTTTTAATGCAGAGATAGACAAATTCTTGATTAGAACGGGTGTCAAGTGTCATGGGGAGAAGACAGGAAAATGGGATTAGGAGGCAGAGATCAGCCACGATTGAATGGCGGAGTAGACTCGATGGGCCGAATGGCCTAATTCTACTCCTATAACTTGTGAACGTGTAATGAGGTACAGTGAAAAGCTTTTGTAAATGTGATTTTTGTACTTTATCCTTTTCCACTACATTGGTCTCAATCCCCAGAAGTAGTATTCATCCAATCAAATCATACCATACATGAGCAAAAAGCAGGTAGAAGCCAAAGAATAATCGGGACAGCTCCATGGTTTTTTTGCATTGGCTGGGAATTGAACCCGGGTCTCCCACGTGTTAGGCGAGAACTCTACACCTGAACCACCAATGCTACAATATTATCTTGTCAACTTCTGATCTCGGCCCTGTTGCACTTCTGGCCTTCATCCCTGATTGTGTCATAGAGTAATACAGCATTGAAATAGGCCCTTCGGCCCAAATTGCACACACCTACCAACATGTGCCATCTACACTAGTCCCACCTGCCTGCATTTGGCCTATCCATGTACCTGTCTAAATATTTCCACCCTTTGTGTGGGAAAAAGTTACCTCTCAGGTTCCTATTAAATCTTTCCTCTGGTTCTCGATTCCTCTACTCTGGGCAAAAGACTGCACGTTTACCCAATCTATTTCTCTCATGATTTTGTACACCTCTACAAGATCACCCCCTCGCCCTGCGCTACAAAGGAATAATGTCTTAAATAGAATACAGATAGTTCTACCCTTGATGGATGTACTGCAGATGAGGTCCCTAAAATCTGAATTTCCTTCCTAAGTGTCATTAACCCCTCCCCCCCCCACCCCCCACCTTTTTAGAAAACGTTCCCGTGTCCTGTGATATCTATATCTGACTCAATTATTTTTTCTTGTGGTTATTCTCCTTTGAAGGCCTTGGGATGCTTTACTGTTAAATAAGCCACATACACCAGAGCTGCTGTTTTGTGTTTGCCCTGTGCTTTGCTGCTCCTACTATGCCAAGCTTTAAAAACAATGATGATATGAAAAGTTAGCTGTTGATCACAGAGCCACAATTTTTGTTATTAACTCACTTATTTACTTGTAGTCTTGCAGCATGGAAACAGGCCCTTCCAAAAGCGGTATTTGGCAGAGATCTGCCACGCTTGAATGCCGGAGTAGATTTGATGGGCCGAATGGCCAACTTGTGAATGTGAATGATATTTGCATTGCCCTATGCTTTTTAATTTCTAGCATATGCTTTCTTCTTCTTTGCAGGTCGGCATTGATTTCACAGGCTCTAACGGAGACCCTCGTAAACCTGACTCCCTACATTACATTAATCCTAATGGATTTAATGAATACCTGATGGCAATCTGGTCTGTTGGAATGATCATTCAAGACTATGATACGTAATGCATTCCTGTTTGTTTATTTTATCTGTCAGGCTTGGTTGTGTTATGTGCTGCCATTCATGGCTTGTTTGGGTTATACACATACCTTTGCCTTGAAGGGGAAGAAATGACCTGATTTGATGACTTTTTTTAATGCAACTACAGTGTTAGAATGTGTAGGATCAGACTGAGACTGTTTAGGCTCCCTCTGGAAAGGAACTTCCTTGCTGCTCAACAAGCCTTTCAGAGCTGCATTTGAATGCAATTACTTGTTTCGATGTTGATGCACTGAATTGGAAGTCAATTGTAAATGATGAGTAAATAGTTTTGTTCATCTTATCTATTGTCATAATTTTAAAAGTATTTTACACACTAGACTTTCAGACTGGTGTTTGCTTCTGTTAATGTAAGTGCAGCTAGCTGTTCTTTCAGGTGAAAATACTTGTGGCACGAAACCCATTTGGATGGCACGGTGGCGGAACGGTAGAGTTGCTGCCTTACAGCGCCAGAGACCCAGGTTCGATCCTGACTACAGATGCTGTCTGTACGGAGTTTGTACATTCTCCATGTGAGCACGTGGGTTTTCTCCGGGTGCTCCGGTTTCCTCCCACACTCCAAAAACGTACAGGTTTGTAGGTTAATTGGCTTTGGCAAGTTGTAAAATTGGCCCTAGTGTGTAGGATAGTGCTAGTGTACGGGGATCGCTAGTCGGCACGGACTTCTATAGTCTAAATAGATAATAGGTGCAGGAGCAGGCCATTCGGCAGTTCGAGCCAGCACCGCCATTCATTGTGATCAATATGATCATCCACAATCAGTACCCCGTTCCTGCCTTCTCCCTATATCCCCTGACTCCACTATCTTTAATAGCTCTATGTTAACTCTCTCTTGAAAGCATCCAGAGAATTGGCTTCCACCGCCTCATGAAGCAGAGCATTCCACAGATTTTTTTCCTCATCTCCGTTCTAAATTGCTTACCCCTTATTCTTAAATTGTGACCCCTGGTTCTGGACTCCCCCAACATCAGAAGCATGTTTCCTCCCTCTAGCGTGTCCAATCCCTTAATAATGTTATATGTTTCAATAAGAAACCCTCTCATCCTTCTAAATTCCGGTGTATACAAGCCCAGTCGCTCCATTCTTTCAACATATGACAATCCCGCCATTCCGGGAATTAACCTCGTGAACCTACGCTGCACTCCTTCAATAGCAAGAATGTCCTTCCTCAGATTTTGAGACCAAAACTGCACACAATACTCCAGGTGTGGTCTCACTAGGGCCCTGTACAACTGCAGAAGGACCTCTTTGCTCCTATACTCAACTCCTCTTGTTATGAAGGCCAACATGCCATTCACTTTCTTCACTACCTGCATGCTTACCTTCAATGACTGATGAACTAGGACACCCAGATCTCATTGTACTTCCCCTTTTCCTCGCATGACTTAATAATCTGCCTACACAAAATTGCTGGGGAAACTCAGCGGGTGCAGCAGCATCTATGGAGCGAAGGAAATAGGCGACGTTTCGGGCCGAAACCCTTCTTCAGACTGATGGGGGGTGGGGGAAAGAAAGAAGGAAAAGGGGAGGAGGAGGAGGAGCCCGAGGGCGGGTGGATGGGAGGGTGGGAGGAGACAGCTAGAGGGTTAAGGAAGGGGAGGAGACAGCAAGGCCTTCCTGTTTTTGTCACCAAAGTGGAGTTTGGTTTTTGCCACCAAAGTTTTTTAAATTTCTGAGCAGGAATCCTTCTCTAATTCTACTCAACCGTAGTTAGAATAATAGAAACATAGAAAATAGGTGCAGGAGTAGGCCATTCGGCCCTTCGAGCCTGCACCGCCATTCAATATGATCATGGCTGATCATCCAACTCAGTATTCTGTACCTGCCTTCCCTCCATACCTCTGATCCCATTAGCCACAAGGGCCACATCTAACTCCCTCTTAAATATAGCCAATGAACTAGCCTCAACTACCTTCTGTGGCAGAGAATTCCAGAGATTCACCACTCTCTGTGTGAAAAATGTTTTCCTCATCTCGGTCCTAAAAGATTTCCCCCTTATCCTTAAACTGTGACCCATTGTTCTGGACTTCCCCAACATCGGGAACAATCTTCCTGCATCTAGCCTGTCCAACCCCTTAAGAATTTTGTAAGTTTCTATAAGATCCCCCCTCAATCTTCTAAATTCTAGCGAGTACAAACCGAGTCTATCCAGTCTTTCTTCATATGAAAGTCCTGACATCCTAGGAATCAGTCTGGTGAACCTTCTCTGTACTCCCTCTATGGCAAGAATGTCCTCCCTCAGATTAGGAGACCAAAACTGTACGCAATAATGTTGAGGCTTGGGGCAGATGTGGCACGATCATAGTGAATGGTGAGGCAGACTTGAAAGGTTGAGTTCTGTACAGATGCCCAGATGCTAGCACATAATCACCACAAGATGAAGTTAACAGGAATACAAACAGAAAGTGAGACACAAAGTGCTGGAGTAACTCAGTGTCTCATGCAACAGCTCTGGAGGAAAAGGATGGGTGATGTTTCAGGTCGGGAACCTTCATCAAACGCGAAATGTCACCTAACCTTTTCCTCCAGAGATGCTGCCTGACCCGTAGTTACTCTAGCATTTTGTATCTATCTTTGGTTTAAACCAGCATCTGCAGTTCTACAGGAATTCAAACAGGCTTCTTTCAGTGAAACAGCAGGAAATTATGGTAGTGCATTATTATGGAACAGAAGGGCTAAGGTTCCAAATAGGGCTGATATTGAAACTAACACGGTTTTATTTTAAAGAGTTATTTCATATATATTTTTGAGGGTGAGTAACTCTCAACACTTTTTACTCCTTTTGATATTTTCACTTCTTGGTATTATATTTCCTCTCAAAGATTTAATCGGAACTTGAGGGGTAACTTTCTCACGCAAAGGGTGGAACGAGCCGCCGGAGGAGGTAGTTGAGGCAGGGACTATCGCAACGTTTAAGAAACATTTAGACAGGTACATGGATAGGATGGGTTGAGAGTGATATGGGCCATAGGCAGGCAGGTGGGACGAGTGTAGATGGGACCTGTTGGTCGGTGTGGCCAAGTTGGGCCTGTTTCCACGCTGTAAGACTATATAACAGTTAAGATAATTACAGAGCATAATCTCGATTTGCTGCTTTTCCAAACTTGTAGAGAGCATAGTGATTGAGAAGCTATTGCACGAGACTCACTCACAAATTTGTCTTCAGTGAAAAGGAATTAGATTTCTGTGCTCCATATTTCATGAAGCTCTAATACTTCTCGGAGAAATTGTCATAAATAAGTTATTTTATTGTATACTTTGAAGCCTAAAGAGACAAGGTGTTTATTCCTTTTATCTTAAGTGCTTTTTTGCTTTCCTTTTAAATATCTATTAATTATTCATTGTATCTTCAGTGACGATGATTTAATTAGACATTTAAATGTAGCATGAAAAGTAATTAGGAACTTGCATGAAGAAAATGTGACGATATTTATACATCTCTTAATTTTGAGGCATTTTGCTGCACGTTTCTGTATAAACTCCATGATTCACTTGTTAAGTTGTGACATTTGGGATGGGATGTTGAAATGGATTTGTTAAAGTTATGTAAGAGTTTAAAATCTTATCAATTGAATATTGTCCTTGTCAATGCACCATTTTCCCTGCTTAAGCGCGTGTCACAGTGGCGCAGCGGTAGATTTGCTGCCTTACAGCGAATGTAGCGCCGGAGACCCGGGTTCGATCCCGACTACGGGTGATGCCTGTACGGAGTTTGTACGTTCTCCCCGTGGGTTTTCTCCGAGATCTTCGGATTCCTCCCACACTACAAAGACGTACAGGTTTGTAGGTTAATTGGCTAAGTAAATGTAAAAATTGTCCCTAGTGGGTGTAGGATAGTGTTAATGTGCGGGGATCGCTGGTCGGCCTGTTCCCACGCTGTATCTCTAAACTAAACTAAAACTAAACATATTTAGTCATGTTGGAACAGTCCAACTTCTCCTGCACCCAATGTGAAATCAGTGCAGATGCCAAATCAGGAGTCTAATAGACTGCCCTCTGGTGGTGTATCTGTGTTTGTTTTCCTTCCCACTGTGTGTCTGGTTACTGTTGCTATCAGTTAGCAGCTTGGTCACAAACTAAAAATTAAATCCCTAAACACAAAGAGAATAAATAAATATTTAAACTGTGTTGGCATCTGACAGTGGTAGAATACTATATAATTTCCTCTTGTAACACATGTAATTTCTCATGGAAACTGAGATTAAGAGCTCAGAATAAAAGAGTCATTGATTTAAAACAGGTTCGCGATGTCTGAAGAAGGGTCCTGACCCAAAATGTCACGCTGCCCATATTCTTCAGAGATGCTGCTCGACCCGTTGAGTTACTCCAGCGCTTTGTTTTTGACCTAGGGTTGCCAACTTTCTCACTCACAAATCAGGGACAAACGGTCAAAATATGGGACAAATTCCCGACGGCAATTCGTTGACCGACTTGGCCGTGGCTGGGTGAATGATGAGTTGGCCCGGGTGCTGGACTGCACACAAAGCCCAGCCGGCGGGCCAGCTGAGGCGCAAAGTCCGGCACCCCATCCAACTCGTGAACCGATGATCAGCCATGAGAAGGAGGGGTGGTGGTGGTGTCGGCGGTAGGCGAAGGTCCGAAGGTCGGACAGCTGCCCGGGCTACCGACCGACGGGGCCACGGGCGAGGCGCTGCTGCTGCTGCACTCCATGGGCTGCACTACGTCGGGACGGGTGAGGCGGAGCTGGACGCGGCACTCCGACCCGACAGTCCCCTCGACCTGAGTAGTAGCGGTCAAATACGGGACAAGGGTGCTCCCGTATGGGGCAAACCAATTTAGCCCAATATACGGGATGTCCCAGCTAATACGGGACAGTTGGCAACCCTAATTCTACCCTAGATACCAGCATCTGCAGTTCGTTATAGAAACATAGAAAATAGAAATTAGGTGCAGGAGTAGGCCATTCGGCCCTTCGAGCCTGCACCGCCATTCAATATGATCATGGCTGATCATCCAACTCAGTATCCCGTACCTGCCTTCTCTCCATACCCTCTGATCCCCTTAGCCACAAGGGCCACATCTAACTCCCTCTTAAATATAGCCAATGATCTGGCCTCGACTACCCTCTGTGGCAGGGAGTTCCAGAGATTCACCACTCTCTGTGTGAAAAAAGTTCTTCTCATCTCGGTTCTAAAGGACTTCCCCCTTATCCTCAAGCTGTGACCCCTTGTCCTGGACTTCCCCAACATCGGGAGCAATCTTCCTGCATCTAGCCTGTCCAACCCCTTAAGAATTTTGTAAGTTTCTATAAGATCCCCTCTCAATCTCCTAAATTCTAGAGAGTATAAACCAAGTCTATCCAGTCTTTCTTCATAAGACAGTCCTGACATCCCAGGAATCAGTCTGGTGAACCTTCTCTGCACTCCCTCTATGGCAATAATGTCCTTCCTCAGATTTGGAGACCAAAACTGTACGCAATACTCCAGGTGTGGTCTCACCAAGACCCTGTACAACTGCAGTAGAACCTCCCTGCTCCTATACTCAAATCCTTTTGCTATGAAAGCTAACATACCATTCGCTTTCTTCACTGCCTGCTGCACCTGCATGCCCACTTTCAATGACTGGTGTACCATGACACCCAGGTCTCGCTGCATCTCCCCTTTTCCTAGTCGGCCACCATTTAGATAATAGTCTGCTTTCCTGTTTTTGCCACCAAAATGGATAACCTCACATTTATCCACATTATACTGCATCTGCCAAACATTTGCCCACTCACCCAGCCTATCCAAGTCACCTTGCAGTCTCCTAGCATCCTCCTCACAGCTAACACTGCCCCCCAGCTTAGTGTCATCCGCAAACTTGGAGATATTGCCTTCAATTCCCTCATCCAGATCATTAATATATATTGTAAATAGCTGGGGTCCCAGCACTGAGCCTTGCGGTACCCCACTAGTCACTGCCTGCCATTGTGAAAAGGACCCGTTTACTCCTACTCTTTGCTTCCTGTTTGCCAGCCAGTTCTCTATCCACATCAATACTGAACCCCCAATGCCGTGTGCTTTAAGTTTGTAAACTAACCTCTTATGTTATCTTTTTACCACTTCAGTGGAAATTAGATTAACTATTTTGCCAGAATTGCTTCCACTGATGAATGTTCCAGAGTTTGTTTAGAATTCCTGCTTATCTTGCCATCTTTGTTTGATTGTTACTTGCAACTCAAAGTAAAACTGCTTCTGTGGCCATGTTCTATAAAGACACTTTCGACTCCATCTTGTGAAGTTGCGTTTAGAATTGGTGACGGCACAGTAATTTTTAAAAGGAAATATTTTTTGCCATATGATTATGTCTCTTCTAATAATAATTGCCTTGGCCACTATTGTCATCTTTTATTACAGACAGCAATAAATAATTTTATTGAGATGATGAATGAATGAGAAATTGTCTTTATTGTTTATCATCTTATCATCTCTTCCATATTGTTTAGTTTAGTTTAGAGCTACTGCGCCGAAACAGGTTCTTCGGCCCATCAAGTCCGCGCCGACCAGTGATCCCCGCACATTAAAACTAACCTACACACACTAGCGACAATTTTACAAATATACCACACCAATTAACTTACAAACCTGTACACAAACGGGTTTGTAGGTTAATTGGCATGGTATAACTGTAAAATTATATATTTGGAATGTGGGAGAAAACGAGATCCCGAAGAAAACTTACGCAAGTCATGGGAAGAATGTACAAACTCCGTACAGACATGACCCATAGTCAGGATCGAACCCGGGTCTCTGGCGCTGCAAGGCAACAACTCTGCCACTGCGCAAACTGTGTTGCCCTCAGATTATTGTCTTTAATAATCTTGTAAACTCACTCTCTTACTATATAGCCCGTCTCAATTGAAAACCTTTCATGACTGGAGACCCGGATGTTTAAAATTCACTTTGAGGTTGGGAATATCATGCTTGACTTCCGATGGATCCTTCCCTTTGTGGATTTTGCCAAAGGGTAGCTCCGTCCATGAGCTCTTGTGCAAAGCTATTTAATAGTCAGAAAATTTTGGCCTAAGGTACAAGTTTCTGTCTGATCGTGGGGATTGAATATTCTGCGGCATTTCCATTGCAAAACAATGACACCTTAGAATTTGAGGACATTTGCGGGGAAGCTTGGTGGAACAGTGGTAGATTTCCTGCCTTACAGCGCCAGAGACCTGCGCTCGATCCTGACCAAGGGTGCTGTCTGTACGGAGTTTGGATGTGTTAATATGCGGGGATCGCTGGTCGGTACGGACTCAGTGGGCCGAAGGGCCTGTTTCCCCGCTGTATCTGTAAACTAAAAGTCAATTTTTCTTTATTATGCAGAATACTTGTTGAAACTCACTGCCATTTGCCATCTTGGCTTTCTTTATTTATTTGCATGTTTTTGATTATGATTATTTTAATACAGAGACAAATTGTTCCCAGCATTTGGATTTGGTGCAAAGATACCTCCTAACTGGCAGGTAATTGTGGAATAATTAATGAAAGAAATGAAAAATTTGATACTGTGTTTGGTTTAATATTCATACCTTTTCAATGGCCATTTACCTCTAGGTATCACATGAATTTCCGCTCAATTTTAACCCGACAAATCCGTTCTGTGCAGGTAGGCCATTTTCTTAGCATTTTATACCTTTTGAAACTGCAATCTGTAATCAATAAAAGGGCACAAAGTGTTGGAGTAACAGCAGTTCAGCTGGCATCCCTGGAGAACATGGATAGGCGATGTTTTGTGTCGGGAACCTTCTTCAGACTGATTGTGGGGGGGGAGAAGAAAGTTCTAAAAGGGGAGAGGCAAGATGGAGTGAGGCAAGAAATAGGTTGGCATAGGCGAGGTGGGGGTTGACAGACAGATGGTTGGAACAAAGGCCAGAGATAAGAAAGGAAGGTTTAGTTTAGAGATACAGCGTGGAAACAGGCCCGTTAGCCCACCGGGTCCCCGCCGACTAGCGATCCCCGCACATTAACACTATCCTACACACATAGAAGCATAGAAAATAGGTGCAGGAGGCCATTCGGTCCTTCGAGACAGCACCGCCATTCATTGTGCTCATGGCTGATCGTCCCCAATCAATAACCCGTGCCTGCCTTCTCCCCATATCCCTTGATTCCACTAGCCCCTAGAGCTCTAACTAGGGATGATTTACACATACACCAAGCCTATTAACCTACATACCTGTATGTCTTTGAAGGTGTGAGACAGATTTGATGAATTACGAATTGTGAAGACAGAGGTCGAAAAATTATATGGGGAGGGGAGGGGGATCAGGGGGTGGGGTGGTGGAGGAGAGAATCGATTTAGACGAAGGAATTAAATGTAACATCTCCAAGTTTGTGGGTAACTTAAAGCTGGGTGGCAGTGTGAGCTGCAAGTAGGATGCTATGAGGCTGCAGGGTGACTTGGATAGGTTGGGTGAGTGGGCAGATGCAGTATAATGTGGATAAACGTGAGGTTATCTACTTTTATGGCTAGAACAAGAAGGCAGATTATTTTCTGAATGGTGTCAGATTAGGAAAAGGGGAGGTGCAGTGAGACCTGGGTGTGCTTGTACATCAGTCACTGAAAGTAAGCATGCAGGTACAGCAGGCAGTGAAGAAATCTAATGGCATGTTGGCCTTCATAGCGAGAGGATTTGAGTATAGGAGCAAGGAGGTCCTACAGCAGTTGCACAGGGCCCTGGTGAGACTGCACCTGGAGAAGTTTTGGTCTCGTAATTTGAGGAAGGACATTCTTGTTATTGAGGGAGTGCAGCATAAGTTCACCAAGTTAATTTCCAGATGGGAGGACTGACATATGATGAAAGATCGACTGGGCTTATATTCACTGGAATTTAGAAGGATGAGTGGGTATCTTATAAAAACATAAAATTCTTAAAGGATTGGACATGCTAGATGCAGGAAAAATGTTCCCCATGTTGGGGGAAGTCCAGAACCAGGGGTCACTGTTTAAGAATAAGGGGTAGGCCATTTAGGACTGAGATGAGGAAAAACTTTTTCAGCCAGAGAGTTGTGAATCTGTCGAATTCTCTGCCACAGAAGGCAGTGGAGGCTAATTCACTGGATGTATTCGAGAGAGTTAGATATAACTCTTAGGGCTAACGGAATCAAGGGATATGCGTAGAAAGCAGGTCCAGGGTACTGATTCTGGATGATCAGCCATGATCATATTGAATGGCGGTGCTGGCTCGAAGGGTCGAATGGCCTACTGCACCTATGGTCTGTGTTTCTAAATGGCTGGGAGTCCAGGTGGGGTGCAGGGGGTGTGAGAGGTTATGTAAAAATTGGAGAATTCAATCTTCACATTCAAGCACTTTGTGTCATTTTGAGTATTAACCGGCATCAGCAGTTACTCGTTTCTACATCAGTAATCAATACTTACTGCCAATACTTACTGCCGTGAGTAATCTTTCACAATAGTGCTATACATTATTTTGTTATAAAGACTGGGATAACTTAAAGCGCTGTAAATGTATTCCTAATTGCTCTGCATGAACAAAGTGTGTTTAATTACACTAGACAAAATGATGAACATTTCAGAAAATTCATTGATAGAACTTGTTTCCATGTTGCATTCCATGGCTTTTAAAAATGAAATATTTCTTAATGAAATTAGAGTTATTTGAGCAGATGTGTTGCAAGGATAGCCTAATTAAAAAGCTGAAATATTGTGCTTATTAGACTAGCACACTATGGTGCAAAGTGATAATGGTTCCATTTAGTGCTACCATCTGATGATTATCTATTCAAAGCATTAATACTAAGGCACTACGTTTCAGCTTTGAGCAATATTCTTGAAGGACATGCCAACGATATATCAATCTCTTGTTAATCTAAGAAATCAAAGTAGGTGTAGGTCATTTGCTCTCCCCTCAGTCCTGCCCTGCCATTCAGTAAGATCATGGCTGTTCTTTCACCTCAGGACCACTTCCCCGTGCTAACTCCATACGCTTAATATATTAAAAGATCTATCCATCGTTATCTTGACGTACGCCGCGATTAACCCTCTAAAGCACCTCCCGAAAAAAGATTCATGATCGTCTCAGTCCTGACTGACCATCCACTTATCTTGGGTAGACAGAAATTCAGCAGGTGAGGTCGCATCTATGGAGCGAAGGAATAGGTGACGTTTCGGGTCGTGACCCTTTTCTACTTATCTTGAGACTGTGACCTTGGCACTTAGACATCGTGGAGACGGGAAACATCAATTCCACTACAACCCTGTCAAATCCTGCAAGAATTCTGTACGTTTCAATTAGTTCAATTTTCGTCTAAATTCAGACCTCGACTGCTTAATCCCCAACAAACTCATCATCTCAAGAACCGATGCGCTCCCACAATTGTAACTG
Organism: Amblyraja radiata; assembly: GCF_010909765.2. Taxonomy (NCBI): domain Eukaryota; kingdom Metazoa; phylum Chordata; class Chondrichthyes; order Rajiformes; family Rajidae; genus Amblyraja; species Amblyraja radiata. Next base: position 106,256,065 of record NC_045959.1, on the reverse strand, counting down.
GGTAGAGAAACCAGACCTGCAGCGACAGTGTGGAAACTGGCTCTTTGGCCCAACTTGCTCATGTCAAGCAAGATGCCCTATCTACACCAGTCCAACCTGCCTGTACCCGTCCAGACGGAAATGTTGTTATAGTATTTGCCTCAACTATCTCCTCTGGTAGCTCGTTCCATATACTTACCACCATCTGTCTGAAAAAGTTGCCCCTCGGGTTTCTATTAAATCTTTCACCTCTCACCTCTCACCTGTGTCCTCTTTATTCCTCTACGCTGGGTAAAATACTCATTTACCCTATTTATTCCCCTCATGACACATAACATGTGCATGATATTTGAGATGACCTCTAGATAATTGGAGCTGGATCTTACAACTACTTAAACATACAATTTGCCTTCCTAGTTGAGTGCCGAGCAAATTGTCAACCCCTCCTCATATGCTGCTGGACCTGCTGAGTGCCTCTAGCTCTTTATTTTTTTTTGTTCACAAATCAGTGATTTGTGCATGAAATCACCGTGGTTTGCATGAACAACAACTTCTTTCAGACTCCCATCAGTTAAAACAAAATTGCCTCTTGATTTATTCAACCAAAGTGCATAACCTCATGGCTTATTGTATTATAGTCCATCTGTAAAATCCTTGTCTCACCAGTTTAGTTTAGTTTACAGATAGTGTGGAAATCGGCCCACCATAGTCAGGATGGAACCCGGGTCTCTGGCACTTTAAGGCCGCAACTCTACCACCGTGCCACTCATGTGCCTGTTTGTACACTAATTTGCCATACAGCGTCCTCTACATCACACATACACCCACCTAGTTTTATTGACAAACTTAGATATATTGCATTTGTTCCACTTCTCCGAAACCTTACTTCCAGAACCCATCCCTGTATCACTAAACCACCCATACATAGCCTTTGAAACTGGAAGTGATCCATTTTGTTCCTTCCTTCACTTTGTTTTGTCTGTTAAATCTCAATCGAGACCACTATATCACACACATTATCATGCTCTCTAATTTAGTTTCCTCATTGGTGTGGACATCACTTGAAGGCCATCTGGAAGTGCAAATAATACCACATGAAGTGATTCACACGTATAATCTACTCTACAAGTTCAAACTCTCAGTAGATTGGTTAAACATGACTTCGCTTTCAGAAATTCATGTCAACCAGGCTTTGATTAAAAAGGCTTTAGGCACATTGGCCTTCATCAGTCAGGGTATTGAGTATAGAAGTTGGGAGGTCAGCTTGCAGTTGTATAAGACGTTGGTGAGGCCTTATTGTGTTCAATTTTGGGCACCATGTTGTAGGAAAGGTACAAAGTGGAAAGGGTGCAGAGAAGATATACAAGATATTGCCAGGACTCAAGGGTCTGAACTATAATAATAAACTTTATTTCGGACTCAAGGTCCAGACAAGCAGCAACATTACATAAAAATACATTGCATATTAAAAAATATCATAAAGTACATATAAAATCTTGGTATATCACTTATAAAAGCATCATAAATTATATATTAAAAAAACCCCACAATACATGAATCAATATCCAGAATAAAAGAATGATCAATGTCCTACAACGAGACAACGATACCAGTGTCTCCACAACTGGGATTCGTAGCGTGTAGTGCTAACCCTTATGTTTGACAAGGCCACAATAATTACATTTTCAGTCATTTATCCTGCAAATGAATTTATACATATGATTTCTTATGTATGAATTTATACATATGATTTTCCACTTCTTCTCGGAACAGAGAAGAAGCGGAAACCACTCTCGACCATTAGGGAGACTGACAAAAACCTCCGGGAACCGCACGGAAACCTTGGGTGGGGCACAAAGTCTCCAGAGGTTTCCGTTCAGGTTTCCTAAGTGGGACAGGGGCATAAGGATAGCTTCTAAAGTACTGACTCCTGCAGCCAGAAACATGTTACTAGCACTACACCATCTAGGTTTCCTTAGCAGTGTTCTCATGGCATCATTATATGATACCTTTAGTCTCTGCAAACTTGTCTTTCCATAGTTCGAGCACTATGATAGGGAGAGGTTGACTCGCATTCCTTCCCACTTTTCAGGAAGATTTCTATGTCATATTCTATTAAGGCACACACAAAACTGTATGACTCTAAGACTCTCTGACTCTTAAGTCAGTCTCAAATTCAATAGTGGTCTGAAGAAGGGTCTCGACCCGAAAAGTCACCCATTCCTTCTCTCCAGAGATGCTGCTTGTCCCGCTGAGTTACTCCAGCATTGTGTATCTACCTTCGATTTAAACCAGCATCTGCAGTTCTTTCCTACACAGAGTGCTTTGGGACATTGGTGAGATTGTCAAAGGAGTTGAAAATGTATCTTCTACTGCTATTCAGATGACACATTTATGTGTAACATGTATGAATTTAGAATAGGAATGCATTTTGAGTACCTGCTGCATCTGCAGTTCTGCAAAATGGGTGAAGTTGTCTTGAAACTTAAAATGAGATTGGTGGTATATTCTCTGTCTCCCATGAAGTTTGGTTTGTCATTAGGAGTGCAAGGGATTGTTGAAGCCTACCAAAACTGCCTGCCTCGGGTGAAGTTGCATGGACCAACAAACTTCTCTCCCATAATAAACCATGTGGCAAGGTTTGCAGCTGCAGCAGCCCAGCAGCCAACAGCATCAGTAAGTATTTCCCTGTATGTTTGGGGCTCCTCTCCTTTAGTGAAGGACAAAACTTCAAAGCTGTGAAGGCATTATTTTTTTCTTTTTTTTAAATTCCGATGTAATTTAACCTTTTTGAGAATGTTTTTCTTTTTCTTTTTTTCCCCCGGCACCCTTGGTTCCAGAGCCTTTCTGGATTATCCGTTTTGCCAGACCAACAGAGGTTTTGGGGGAGCCGAGATACGGGCTTGCAAAGTCAGCCTCTGATGTCGGCTACGGAAACGGATCTGCTGGCCCCGGCTGGGTCGGAGTTCCAGAGCCATGGCCACAGAGGGCAAATTTAACTTGCAAATCGGCATGGAAGTCCCGATGAGGTTGAGACTGGCCGTCTCACCCAGTCTAGTCACCCAGTGGGGAGGGGGGGGGGGGATTTTGTTAAAGAGGGGTCGGACCACCTGTTGCTGGAAAGTCGGTGATGGACCTGTAGTATGAGCATTCTTGCAGCACATAAGCAGGCCATTCAGCTTATGCTAGCTCTGAGAAAACTATTCATTTAGAGTCTGGAGATGTGATGTGGAAACAGGCTCTTTGGCCCACCAAGGCAACATCGATCATTCATACTAGTTCTATATTTACCCTTTTACTTATCCACGCCCTACACACTTGGGGCAATTTACAGAGACTTATTAACCTACACGTGTTCGGGATATGGAAATAAACCAGAGCACCTAGAGGAAACTCACCTGGTCACAGGGAGAGGGTGCGAGTTCCACACAGATAACACCCGAGGTCAAGATCAAACTCGGATCGCTGGCACTATGAGGCAGCGATTCTACCAACTGCGCCACTGTGCTCCTCCCCCCCAAACATAGTCCCATTGTTAATCTTTGTCCTTTTACCTTTTAAATTTGTATGTATGTTCTGTCTCTTATCCTGGACCTAATTTCAGGAAACCTTACCTGTCCTCTTTGGCCCTTGAAGTAATTTCTTGGATAGTGTGCTTAAAGTTGGAAACATTTGTGGGAGCATTTTTACCCCGAAGGTCCCGAGCATATGCTACATCCAGATCGTTTTGTTAGTTTAGTTTTTGTTGTCACGCGTATCGAGGCACACTGAAAAGCTTTTGTTGCAGTCTGTTGCCAACCAGTCAGCGGAAAGACAATGCATGATTACAATTGAGCCATCCATATTGTACAGATATAGTATCTTGAAACTCTTGAAACAGTTATATGATTGTAAATGTGTTCTAATAGTTGGAATGGAACGTAATGCTATTTATTGTCATTCAAACCTAGGTTTGAACAAAATTACATTTACTACAGTTTTTTACATTACAAAAAAACCCAAGACACACACTTAACACAGTTTACATAAACATCCATCACAGTGAGTCTCCAACACCTCCTCACTGTGATGGAAGGCAAAGTCTTATCTCTTCCCTTTGTTCTTCACCCGCGGTCCAACTGCAACGTCGAGATGAACTGGGCTCCGATGTTAAAGCCCCCCCGCTTGGTAGGATGGTAAGTCCTGTGGCCATTTAGCCACGCGGGGTGATGTTAGGCCCCAGCTCCGTGTCCTTTAAACCCCGCGGTTCAAGCAGACCAACCAGCGGTCCAGCAGTCCAACTGCAGCGTCTAGACGAACTGGGGCTCCGATATTAGAGCCCCCCGGTGACGATGGTAAGTCCCCGTGGCCACTAACCCGCACCGGGCGATGTTAGGCCACGCTCCATGTCCTTTCAACCCCGCGATTCCAGCGGGAGAAGCTGCCGTTGCGGGAGCTCCGAAAAGCGGCCTCCCCCCAGGGACCTGCGAGCTCCCGATGTTCCTGTCCACCGGGCCTGCAGCCGGAGCCTCCGGAGCTCCAAAGTCGGGTCGCAGCCGCGCGCCACCACAGCTCACCCCCCTCTGAAGACGGCCAGCTTTGCGTTGTCAGGTCCGCAGGCTCCACGACTGGAGCCCTCAGGACGGTCCCGGCCGGCTCCTCGATGTTAGGCCCAATGACACCGGAGACCCGACAGGGAAAAAAACATTGTTACCCCAAAGTGGTATTCTCAGTGTATACTGCACACGTCTAGTATACAGATTGTATCTCCATTACTTATGATTTAACCACAATTATAACTCATAATGGAAGCCATCAGCTTTATGAATCAAAAACCATCTTGAAGTGTGTGAAATTTGTGAAGCTTCAATGTACATATTAAATTCCACCTCTATTAAATGTAGTTACTGTAGCGGATTAATTTGTGCAATCTAAATTGCATTTGGTGAGATGATTTTGTTTTTTTCCCCGAACAGCAATACTTCATCCTGCTGATCATCACAGACGGCGTGATAACAGATCTCGATGATACACGACAGGCCATTGTTAATGCTGCCAAGTTGCCAATGTCCATCATCATTGTTGGAGTTGGTGGAGCAGATTTCAGTGCCATGGAGTTTCTAGACGGCGATGAATGTGTCCTGAAGTCACCAACAGGAGAAACCGCCATCCGAGATATTGTCCAGTTTGTGCCTTTCAGAAAGTTCCATAATGTACGTTTTATATGGGCTCATTACTTTCAAAATAAGAGGTGGACGTAATGTTCCATTGTCAAGGTTGGATTTGGGTTAGAAAACACTTGTAAGATCATAAGTGATAGGAGCAGAATTAGGCCATTCAGCCCATCAAGTCCACTAAATCCATTCAATCATAGTTGATCTATCTCTCCCTCCTCACCCCATTCTGCTGCCTTCTCACTCATAACCTGTGACACCTGCACTAATCAAGTATTTATCTATCTCTGCCTTAAAAATATCCACTGACTTGGCCTTCACAACCTTCTGTGACAAATAATTCCACAGATTCACCACCCTCTCACTAAAGAAATTCCTCCTCATCTCCTTCCTAAAAGAATGTCCTTTAATTCTTAAGCTATGACCTCTGGTCCTAGACTCTCCAACTAGTGGAAACATCCTCTCCACATCCACTCTATCTAAGCCTCTCATTATTCTGCAAGTTTCAATGAGGTCCTCCATCATTCTTCTAAACTCCCGCGAGTACAGGTCCAGTGCCGTCAAACGCTCATCATATGTTAACCTACTTACACCTGGTTGTTTAAGAAAGAACTGCAGAAGCTGGATAATTGAAGGTAGACAAAAATGCTGGAGAAACTCAGCTGGTGAGGCAGCAGCTATGGAGCGAAGGAAATAGGTAACATTTCGGGTCGAGACCCTTCCTCAGTCTCGACCCGAAACGTCACCTATTCCTTCGCTGCATAGAAGCTGCCTCACCAGCTGAGTTTCTCCTGCATTTTTGTCTACCTTCAATTTTCCAGCTCCAGCATTTTTGTCTACCTATTTATTCCTGGGATCATTCTTGTAAATCCTTGAAATCAAATATCACTGTACCTTAAATGGTCCAAGTGACAATAAACTTGAACTTGAACTTGGAACTTGCAAATGTGGCAGAAAATTAGACTGCTTGTCAACATTGGCCAGGTCAACTATTTTTAAGTCTGAGATGGTAGCTTCAAGTCAACCAAATATATTAAAAGGATATGGGAAATGGGAAATTATAAATGTGAGGTTATCCACTTTGGTGGCAAAAACAGGAAAGTAGATTATTATCTGAATGGTGGTCGATTAGGAAAGGGGAAGATGCAACGAGACCTGGGTGTCATGGTACACCAGTCATTAAAAGTAGGCATGCAGGTGCAGCAGGCAGTGAAGAAGGCGAATGGTATGTTAGCATTCATAGCAAAAGGATTTGAGTATAGGAGCAGGGAGGTTCTACTGCAGTTGTACAGGGTCTTGGTGAGACCACACCTGGAGTATTGTGTACAGTTTTGGTCTCCTAATCTGAGGAAAGACATTCTTGCCATAGAGGGAGTACAGAGAAGGTTCACCAGACTGATTCCTGGGATGTCAGGACTTTCATATGAAGAAAGACTGGATAGACTCGGTTTGTACTCGCTAGAATTTAGAAGATTGAGGGGGGATCTTATAGAAACTTACAAAATTCTTAAGGGGTTGGACAGGCTAGATGCAGGAAGATTGTTCCCGATGTTGGGGAAGTCCAGAACAAGGGTCACAGTTTAAGGATAAGGGGGAAATCTTTTAGGACCGAGATGAGGAAAACTTTTTTCACACAGAGAGTGGTGAATCTCTGGAATTCTCTCCCGCAGAAGGTAGTTGAGGCCAGTTCATTGGCTATATTTAAGAGGGAGTTAGATGTGGCCCTTGTGGCTAAAGGGATCAGGGGGTATGGAGAGAAGGCAGGTACAGGATACTGAGTTGGATGATCAGTCATGATCATATTGAATGGCAGTGCAGGCTCGAAGGGCCGAATGGCCTACTCCTGCACCTATTTTTTATGTTTCTATGTTTCTATGGGAAATTACAAAATGCTGAGTTAAGTGACAGATTTATAATGGTAGGAAAGGTACATTTTGGACAGAAATAAAAACTCAGTGGGTCACAGCAGCATCTCTGGAGAAAAGGAATAGGTGACGTTTCAGGTCGAGACCCTTCAGACTGAGAGTGAGCGGAAAGGGGAACAAGATAGACGGTGCTTAGGAGAAATGAATAGAAGAAATGCAAAAAGCAACGATAATCAAGGAAATGTGGGCCATTGTTGGATGTGGGATAACGGGTATACAAACTTGAGCAACTCAACAGGACTACAGTTAAAATAGCACCAAGACTAGGGTTAGGGGAGGGACAGAGAGAGAGCGGGTGCAAGGGTTACTTGAAGTGAGAGAAATCAATATTCCAACCCTTGGGTTGTAAGCTGCCCAAGCAAAATATGAGGTGCTGTTCCTCCGTTCAATGTTTGACCTCACTCTGAGGAGGCCCAGGACAGAAAGGTAAGAATGGGACGGGGAGTTAAAGTGTTTGGCAACCGGGAGGTTTTAAGTTCAATTTTAGTTCATGCAACATTTTAAGAACTATTGTAATTTTTATTTTTATTCTCTATTGCAGTAATTATTGTAATTTTACTTTGTTCCCTGATTGAGTGATTTTGCAAGGACTATCTATTATAATTTTATTTTTTCTTCTCTGAATGAACAAAGAAGGCTATCCTATCCCTGAAGATTAATGACTCATGATAACTGATGACGAAAGATGAATAATTTAGACATTTACACCTAGATAATTATACTGTGCTGGATGTATTTGAAGGCTTTATCTTTGTGCACATAATTCCGGTTTGTCTGGGATTGATTTGTTTTTAGATTATCAGAATTATTAATTTAGAAACATAGAAAATAGGTGCAGGAGGAGGCCATTCGGCCCTTCGAGCCGGCACCGCCATTCATTGTGATCATGGCTGATCGTCCCCTATCAATAACCCGTGCCTGCCTTCTCCCCATATCATATAACCATATCACAATTACAGCACGGAAACAGGCCATCTCGGCCCTACAAGTCCGTGCCAAACACTTATTTTCCCCTAGTCCCATCTACCTGCACTCAGACCATAATCCTCCATTCCTTTCCCATCCATATACCTATCCAATTTATTTTTAAATGATAAAATCGAACCTGCCTCCACCACTTCCACTGGAAGCTCATTCCACACAGCTACCACTCCCTTGACTCCACTAGCCCCTAGAGCTCTATCTAACTCTCTCTTAAATCCATCCAGTGACTTGGCCTCCACTGCCCTCTGTGGCAGGGAATTCCATAAATTCACAGCTCTGGGTGAAAATGTTTTTTTCTCACCTCAGTCTTAAATGACCTCCCCTTTATTCTAAGATTCTAAATTTATTCTAAATTTGTACTTCAGGCTAAATTTTGACTAGCATATATGAATTAAACCAGATTGATGTTTCTTTCTCTGTAGGCCACAAAAGAAGCTCTTGCGCAAAGTGTCCTGGCCGAGCTGCCTCAGCAAGTGGTGTGCTACTTCAATTCACGCAAGCTCCGTCCTCCAAATGAGCCCGACCCTGAAGCCCTCTAAATCCATCGCTAAATGTTTATAATACATGTTGCCACAAAAGATAGTTTCCTCTAAAGTAACATCGGAAAGGCATGTGTTAACATTCAATGTATTTATGTTACATCTGTCTGTATTTTTTCAAAGTTTCAGAATTATTTAAAATTTAAAATAGTTTGTTGCATTATAAATATTTTATATGCGAGTTTAAAAAGTGACTTTTTTTAACGAATGGATGAAGTCAAATCATTGTATCATAATCATCATTTACTATCTGTAAAATTGTTCATTTGCCACGGATACCATTTTTAGAAATGCTTAAAGAAGCAATCTTTTGTTAATCTCTTAATATATTCTACAGTTTTTATACTGTTATAATTCAGCTTTTGAATTTTAGGATTATATGCCTGTATCTGGCACCAATGTAAACAATTTTAATTGCTTAATTATGGATTTGTGAATGATTTACATATCTAACAGTGCATGAGTATATTGTACTGAGTGTAACTTAGGAAATAATAATTTGAGTTTTAACATTTTAAAAACTTAGTGATTATACTGTAGGCTATATTATCCAATCCAAGATGTTCTATGTATAATGCAATTTTTAAACAGTGATTATGTACTAATTAGAAGATTTTAGCTTTGGCCATATTGATTGCCTTTATGCAATATTTATTTTTCCTAATTTTATCATTTAGGTTTTGTCTGTGATATCAAAGTAAATGCTGGATAACTACTGAATTTCAAAGAAACTATCAAACAGATTTTTTAAAAAGCGTAATGATACGTGACGATCGAGCCTGCTCATTAATAGCACAGCAATAGAGGGTCAATAATGTCCCAGAACCCAGAATATTAACAGTTTTAAGAGTGGGAATTTGAAAAAGACTGGGAGACTCAAGGATGTTTTGAATTCTGAGGTTTTTTTTCTAGCCCTGGTGGCAGAGTGAAAGTCCACCTAACGCGATAATATTTTACTGTTATACTGGTGATATCATAGAGTCTTCAATAAAGTGGCGGCACGGTGGCGCAGCGCTAGAGTTGCTGCTTTACGGCGCCAGAGACCCGGGTCCGATCCCGACCACGGGTGTTGTCTGTACGGGGTTTGTACATTCTCCCCTTGACCTGCGTGGGTTTTCACCGGGTGCTCCGGTTTCCTCCCACACTCCCAAGGACGTACAGGTTTGTAAGTTAATTGGCTTGGTAAAATTGTAAATTACCCCCTTAGTGTGTAGGATAGTGCTAGTATGTGGGGAACGCTGGTCGGCGCGGACTCGGTGGATTGAAGGGCCTGTTTCCACACTGTATCTCTAAACTAAACTAAAGGTAATACTTGTGGAATTGCTATAGTTCAGAGTAAATATTGTTTTAATATTATGGCATCTGGGAATACAATTGGTTTGATAGAGGCTTCAAAAGTACTTGAAATTGCAACTCACTGCCTGTTGCTCTTCTGTCTGGAGGGAGACTGTTATCGTTTTATATTACTAGATGCCAACTTAATTGGTGCCAATTTACAGCATTTGAAATTTTTATCTCAAGAATTGTGTTTTTTTTTTAAATACGAATTTTGCTCATTCATTATTTCATCTGAAGCTCCCATTCAGCGCGGCACAGTGGCGCAGCTGCTGCCACAGTGGCAGAGAGCCGGGTTCGATCATAAGCTCCGGTGCTGTCTGCTTGGAGTTTGCGCATTCTCCCTGTGACCGCGTCAGTGCCCTGGTTTCTTCCCACATCCCAAAAAGACGTGCAGGTTTGTAGGTTACATAGAAACATAGAAACATAGAAAATAGGTGCAGGAGGAGGCCATTCGGCCCTTTGAGCCAGCACAGCCATTCATTGTGATCATGGCTGATCATTCCCTATCAATATCCCGTGCCTGCCTTCTCCCCATATCCCTCGTCTCTCAACTAGCCCCTAGAGCTCTATCTAACTCTCTCTTAAATCCATCCAGTGATTTGGCCTCCACTGCCCTCTGTGGCAGGGAATTCCATAAATTCACAACTCTCTGGGTGAAAACGTTTTTTCTCACCTCAGTCTTAAATGATCTCCCCTTTATTCTAAGACTGTGGCCCCTGGTTCTGGACTCGCCCAACATTGGGAACATTTTTCATGCATCTAGCTTGTCCAGTCCTTTTATAATTTTATATGTTTCTATAAGATCCCCCCCTCATCCTTCTAAACTCCAGTGAATACAAGCCTAGTCTTTTCAATCTTTCCTCATATGACAGTCCCGCCATCCCAGGGATCAATCTCGTTAACCTACGCTGCACTGCCTCAATCACAAGGATGTCCTTCCTCAAATTAGGAGACCAAAACTGTACACAATACTCCAGATGTGGTCTCACCAGAGTCCTATACAACTGCAGAAGAACCTCTCTACTCCTATACTGAAATCCTCTTGTTATGAAATCTGGAATGGACGAGATAGTGGGATAACATAGAACTAGTGTGATCGAGGGTCAGTGTTGGCTCAGTGGGCTGAAGGGCATGTTTCTACTCTGTATATTTCAATGATTCCATTAGTATTGCTTGTCAGAATTGCTGAAGTTTATTCTTGTCATCTCATACTTGAAACACTGATAATATATCATGTGCATTGTTTTATCGAAGAGATTATAATTTAGTTATTTCTTCTCGACTTGAAACATTAAGAATTGTTAAACAATTTATTAATCTACCTTCAATAAACTTCTACCTGTTCATTCAGTATCAAGTCACTCTCCAATTTTGTTCCTTGCAATCTAAGCTGTATTAACATGGCACAGTGATGCAGCTGGTAGAGCTGCTGCCTCACAGTGCCTGAGACCCAGGTTCTATCCTGAGCTCAGATGCTGTCCGCGTGGAGTTTGCATGTTCTCCCTGTGACCATGTGGGTTTCCTCCCACATCACAAAGATGTGTGGATTTGTAGGTTAGTCTGTGTCTGTCAATTGCCCCTGGATGAGAAAGTGGAATAACACAGAACTAACGTGAATGGGAGATCGATGGTTGGCCTGGATTCTGTGGACCAAGGAGCCTTTTTCCAAACTGTATCTTTCAATCCATAATATGATTTTGTGTATCATTAATTATAAATGGAAAGTCATGCTTTTCAGCTATTATTGATTTGTTTAGGTTTGTTCTAAATGATTTAGATCTATTTTATAAAATACTAAACTTATACTGATCTGCATCAAATGTGTCTGAGCTAATTGAATATATTCGGCTGTGAATGCTCAAACCTTGAACATGCAGTCCAACATGTGTAGAACCAGGTATGCATTAAACTCAAGCCTGTTATGAAAAGTTGACTATTGTGGTTGATCTAGTAATATTGGTCATCGTGGTAATGGGGGGGGGGGGGGGGGGAAAGAAGGGGGGGGGGTAAATAGTTCTCAGCTTTTTGGATGCTGCAGTGTTGTTTTCTATATTTGGATTAAAGATTTTAGGTCATACGGAAAAGGAGTAGAATTAGTCCATTCGGCCCATCAAGACTGGCTGATCTATCTCTTCCCGCCTAACCCCATTCTCCTGTCTTCTCCCCATAACCCCTGACACCTGTACTAATCAAAAATCTATCTCTGCCTTAAAAATATCCACCGCCTCCACCGCCTTCTGTGGCAAATAATTCCACAGATTCACCACCCTCTGACTAAATACATTTCGCCTCATCTCATTCTTAATAGAATGTCCTTTAATTCTGAGGCTATGACCTCTAGTCCTAGACTCTCCCACCAGTGGAAACATCCTCTCCACATCCACTCTATCCAAACCTTTCACTATTCTGTATGTTTCAGTGAGGTCCCCCCCCCCCCTCATTCTTCTAAACTTCAGAGAGTACAGGCCCAGTGCCGACAAACGCTCATCGTAGGTTAACCTCATTCCTGGGATCATTCTTGTAAACCTCCTCTGGACCCTCTCCAGAGCAGGCACATCCTTCCTTAGATATGGTGCCCAAAATTGCTTTCAATATTCCAAATGCGGCCTGACCAGCGCCTTATGGAGCCTCAGCATTACATCCCTGTTTTTGTATACGCCCTCTTGAGTTTGCTTTCTTTACTACCGATTTGTGTGTATTCTTACCCCTAGAAGTGAAGATGAGGTAACGCACAATTTGACAACTTGAATGTAGCAAACTGGAAAAAATATCAGAACAAAAAATCGACACTGCCCAATAGAAATTATATTTGGAGAGTTGACGAAAAGCTGGATGAAAAGGAGTCACATTTTTGTGTTTTTGTAAAGGAAGAAAGCAAGGCATTTTTAAAAGTTTTCTAGAAGTAGTTTAATTTGCAGATTGACTGCTAAACTGAATGAAAATTAATAATTGTGCCTTCTTAAATCGAATCCAATCATTTAGGGATTTCTAGGTTTACAAGGAAGGATGATGATATATTGTCCACATAAGGGTGGGGTGCAACGTCATAACTTAAGTGCTAGGAGCAGAATTAGGCCATTCGGCCCATCAAGTCCATCCCGCCATTCAATCATGGCTGATCTATCTTTCCATCTCAACCTCATCCTCCTGCCTTCTCCCCATAACCCTTGACAACCTATATTACTCATCAAAGAATCTCAATCTCCACCTTAAAAATACCCAATCACTTAGCCTCCTCCGCTGTCTGTGGCAATGAATTCCTCAGATTCACCACCGACTGACCCAAATAAATTCCTCGCCTCCTTTCTCAAAGCACGTCCTTTTTTTCCAGCTGGTGCTAGACCCTCCCACAAGTGGAAACTAGTGAAATCATCATCCTCTGCTTTGTGAAAGTTGAACAGCAATGATGTATTTCTGCAGGAATTGACTGGCCGATGAATCACCCTTACGTTGGGTAGAATTTCCGTGCTTTGGAAGGGAGATTAATGAGGGGATTCAGAAAATCATCGGCTGCCATCCAGTGTGCAGGAGTAAGATGTATTGCATTCCATCTTGGCGATAATTTCCCATTTATCTTGTAACACAGTATTTGTCACTGTTACGAAATCTTTTCTACTTTTTAGACTCTAGACAGATGTGGAGCCACGAGCCCCACTGAGTAGGAAGGAACTGCAGGTGCCGAAGATACTCCGACGATAGACAAAATGCTGGAGTAACTCAGCGGGATAGGTAGCATCTCCGGAGAACATGGATGGGTGACATTTCGGGTCGGGGCCCATCCGAGTTTGAAGAACGGTTCTGGCCCAAAACATCACCTAGTCCCTTGCTTCAGAGATGCTGCCTGACCCGCTGAGTTACTCTAGCATTTTGTGTCTATCTTCAAATCCAATTGTCATGCCTTTCTGAATTTATACAATGATGAAGAATTGCCAGATAAAATGAATGATCTGCTTCTGTTTGTGTAATGAAAATATATGTTCATCATAACGATTTTAAAGGCTGAATAAGCATTAAAATGTATGCTTGATAATAACATTGCCTCAAAGAATCTTGTAGTTGCATTCTCTCAAAATTGCATCTGTCTGCCCTAATGAAGCATTTGTAAGGTTTCTTAGTTTCAGAGATACAGCGCGGAAACAGGCCATTCAACCCACCGAGTCCAGGCAGACCAGTGATCCCCGCACACCAACACTGTCCTACACACACTAGGGACAACATTTATATTTATACCAAGCCAATTAACCTACAATCTAAGGTCAGTCTGAAGAAGGGTCTCGACCCGAAACGTCACCCATTCCTTCTCGCCACATATGCTGTCTGTCCCGCTGAGTTACTCCAGCATTTTGTGTCTACCTTCGATTTAAACCAGCATCTGCAGTTCTTTCCTATACGTAACCTACAAACCTGTACCTCTTTGGAGTGTGGGAGGAAACCAGAGATCCTGGAGAAAACCCCCACAGATCACAGGGAGAACGTACAAACTCCGTACAGACAGCACCCATGGTCAGGATCTCTGGCGCTGAAGGCAGCAACTCTACTGCTGCGCCACCATGTTAAACATATTCATTTCATCAGTGCGGTAGTTTTCATTGTGACTGCAATCCCCAGGACCGGACAACGCTTCCCCCTCCACTCTCAAGCTCTGTGCCGAACACCTGACACCGGTCTACACAGACATTTTCAACCAGTCCCTGCAAACCTATACTGTCCCTGCCTGCTTCAAAGTCTCCACTATTGTCCCTGTACCCAAAAGGACAAGAATTACTGGTCTTAATGACTACAGGCCTGTCGCACTGACCTCTGTAGTCATGAAGACCCTTGGAAGGCTTGTGCTGGCCAAGCTGAAAAATATCACAATCCCCCTGCTGGGCCCTCTGCAGTTTGCATATCGGGCCAATAGATCGGTGGATGATGCAGTCAACCTGGGCCTGCACTTCATCCTACAGCACCTGGACCGCCAGGGGACCTATGCGAGGATCCTGTTTGTTGAGTTTAGCTCTGCATTCAACATCATTGTACTCTCCCTACCTCTACTCTCTCTACAACAACGACTGCGCCTCCACAGACTCCTCTGTCAAGCTTCTCAAGTTTGCGGACGACACAACCCTGATTGGACTGATCCAGGATGGGGAAGAATCTGCCTACAAGACAGGAAGTGACACAGCTGGCGTCCTGGTGCCATTGTAACAACCTGGAGCTCAATGCTCTTAAGACTGGAATTGATAGTAGACTTTAGGAGAGCTCACCCATTCACCATCAACAAGACCACAGTCACATCTGTAGAGTCTTGGAATGAATGAATTGGAACCTTGGAACCACCATCTCCAAGGACCTTAAGTGGGGGGCTACCATCGGCTCCACAGTCAAAAAGGCAACAACAGAGGATGTACTTCCTGCGGCAGCTGAGGAAGCACAATCTGCCACAGGCAATGATGGTCCAATTCTACACGGCCATCGTAGAGTCTGTCCTCACCTTCTCCATCATGGTCTGGTTCGGCTCAGCCACCAAGCACGACACGTGGAGGCTGCAGCGAATCGTCCGATCAGCAGAGAAGGTTATTGGCTGCACCCTTCCCTCTATTGACAAACTGTACACTACAAGGGCCAGGAAGCGAGCGGGTAAGATCACCTCTGACCCCTCTCACCCTGACCACAAACTCTTTGAATCACTTCCCTCTGGAAGGCAACTCCGGACTGTCAAAGCCACCACAGCCAGACATAAAAACAGCTTTTTTTCCACGAGAAGTAGCTCTACTCAATAACCAAAAGCATGTAGTCTCATTTTGCTCTGATATTCACATGTTTAATCGATAATGTTTTATTATTAATGTTTAATGTTTTATGTGTAATTCTTGTTACTGTATGTCATGTTGTTACTTGTGAGCGGAGCACCAAGGCAAATTCCTTGTATGTGAATACTTGGCCAATAAACGTATTCATTCATTCATAAATCTATTCATTCATTCATTCATTCATTCATGTACAGAACCCAGAATTCCAGAACCAGGGGTCACAGTTTAGGAATAAGGGGTAGGCCATTTAGGACTGAGATGAGGAAAAACGTTTTCAGCCAGAGAGTTGTGAATCTGTGGAATTCTCTGCCACAGAAGGCAGTGGAGGCCAATTTACTGGATGTTTTCAAGAGAGAGTTAGGGGTAACAGAATTAAGGGATATGGGGAAAAAGCATGCATGGTCAGCCATGATTAATTAAATGCTGACTTGATTGGCTGAATGGCCTACACCTGCACCTATTTTCTATGTTTCTATGATTCTGCATCCCTTGAGAAAACTGATAAAAGGTGAAACTCAGTCAAACATTTATATTACAAGTGGCTTCCTTGCCCACTAGGTGGCAGCAATGGACAGACAACCTATCGAGTACATGTTCTTAGGTAGACAAAAGTGCTGGAGAAACTCAGCGGGTGCGGCAGCATCTATGGAGCGAAGGAAATAGGCAACGTTTCGGGCTGAAACCCTTCTTCGGACATGTTCTTCATGATTTATGCAAGTCAAATCTTAAATGTTGTCTGTCTTTAACAAATTCACAACTGATTAAAAATTACACTGATCTCATGAAAAAATGTTTAACTGGTATCAATATCTTCTCTAGGTTGGGAAAAAAAAGGGATTGTTCTTGCTGGAACATCGGAGGTTGAGAGGAGACCTGATAGACGTATGGGTGACTTGGTGGTGCAGCAGTAGAGTTTCTGCCTTACAGCGCCAGAGACCTGGGTTCGATCCCGACGACGGGTACTCTCCGTACAGAGTTGGTACGTTCTCCCCGTGACTGCGTGGGTTTTCCCCAGGTGCTCCAGTTTCCTCCCACATTCCAAAGACCTACAGGTTTGTAGGCTAATTAGATAGATAGATATAATTTAGATAGATATAATTTAATTGCCACACAACCAAGGTCGGTGGTATTTGGGTTGCCAGCAGCGGTACAATAATAAAGAACACAACCACAATAAAAATTTTACACAAACATCCACCACAGCATTCATCACTGTGGTGGAAGGCACAGAGCTTGGCCAGTCCTCCTCCATTTCCCCCCGTGGTCGGGACCTCCACCCTCCACAGCCGTTGCTGCGGGCGTCCAGATGGTAAGGGACAAAGTCAAAGTCAAGGTGAGTCCAGGATCGGCTCTTCCCAACCAGAGACCGCGGCTTCAGGCTGGTGTAGGCCGCAGGCCGGCGGTCAAAGTTTTAAAGTACCTGCCGTGCCGCAGCCAGAAGCACCGCAGTCTGCAGGGCCGGCGGTCGAAGCTCCCCTCCAGGGGAGATGGTAAGTCCATGCCGCACCCGCGGTAGCAGACGGCCGCGGGCCGGCGGTGGAAGCTTCTTCTTCCCCCGGGTCCTCCACGAGGGATCCCGGGCTGTAGACGCCACACGAGATGGAGTTCTGCAGACTGCGGCTTCAGGCTGCCGGCTGCCGGCTGCCGCGGGCCAGCGTAACGGAGCGCTCCCCTCCAGCGAGGTCTCACCCGCTCCGCGCCGAGAGTCCACGCTGCGCCCGCCGCTGAAGCTCCGGGCGCGTCTCCGGGAAAGTCCACGCCGATCCTTGCTGTTAGGCCACGGGGAGGCGACCTGAAAAAATCGCCTCTCCATGGAAGAGGCGGCCGAAACGGTTTCCCCCTCACCCCCCCCACACCACCCCCCACACATAACACACAAAGAAACATTAAAAACAGACTTCTAAACATACTAAAAAAAATAAAAAAAGTTGGAAAAAAACGGACACGCTGCCGACAGGCTGCTGCCAGTGCAGCGCCCCCTATCGCCCCAGTTTAGTTCATTGTCACGTGTACCGAGGTACAGTGAAAAGCTTGTTGCGTGCTATCCAGTCAGCAGAAAGACAATACATGATTACAATTGAGCCATTTACAGGGTATAGAAACATGATAAGGGAGTAATGTTTAGTTCAAGATAAAGCCAGCAAAGTCTGATCAAGGTTAGTCCGAGGGTCACCAGTGAGGTAGATAGTAGTTCAGGACTGCCCTCTGGTTGTGGTAGGATGATTCAATTGCCCAATAACAGCTGGGAAGAAACTGCCCTGAAACTGAAGGTGTGCGTTTTCACACTTCTGTACCTTTTGCCTGATGGGAGAGGGGAGAAAGGGAGTGGCCAGGGTGCAACTAATCCTTGAGTATGTTGCTGGCCTTGCTGAGGCAGCGCGAGGTATAAATGGAGCCAATAGAAGGGAGGTTGGTTCGTGTGATGGTCTGGGCTGCGTCCACAATGCGCTGCAGTTTCTTGCGGTCTTGGATGGAGCTGTTCCCAAACCCAGCTGTGATGCATCCCGATAAAATGCTTTTTATGGTTATAAGTGATAGGAGCAGAATCAGGCCATTCGTCTCAACAAGTCTACTCTGTCATTCAATCATGGCTGATCTATCTCTCCCCCCTAACCCCATGCTCCTGCCTTATCCCCATAACCCCTGACACCTGTATTAATCAAAAATGTTTGCTAATGTAACGGGGATTGCTGGTCGGCTCAGACTCGGGAGGGGGTGGGGGGGGGGGGGTGGGGGGGGGGGGGGGGGGGGGGTGAAGGGCCTGTTTCTGCGCTGTATCTCTAAGCTAAAGTAAACTATCTAAAGTTATGAGAGGCACAGATAAGGTAAACAGTCAGAATGTTTTTCCCCAGGATCAGCTGAGCAGAGCCTGAAACGGTGAGAAGGCTCACAGGCTCACTCATTGAGCTTGATCATCCCATACCTGCTCACTCTCCCACCACAACCATTTCTATGAGGACAATGGACATGAAAAAGTCACAAGTGCGACCAGACTATTCGCTGATGATTGTTTGCTGTACCGTCCAATTAAGTCAGCTGATGATGAAGATGCTCTCCAAAAGGATCTCGATACTATGGTTGAGTGGTCACAACAATGGGGCATGCAGTTCAACCCTTCCAAATGTGAAACCATGCGTGTCACCAGAAAGAGGAACCAGGCGAAACATCTTACAATATACTTGGTGCCACCCCTGAAGAATCCAAACAAACCAAGTATCTTGGCATCAAATTGCAGAATGATCTGCGTTGGAATGGCCAGACTCAGCATTCAACGGTGAAAGCAACAGGTGTCCTAAACTTTCTGTGGCGCAACTTTCATCATTGTTCAACTTCTGTCAAGGAGAAGCTATACTTCACCCTCGTTAGACCTCATTTGGACTACGCAGTTGCAGCATGGGACCCATACACAAATAAAAACATTTATTCCATCGAACATGTCCAAAGACGGGCAGCTCGATTTGTTACTAACACCTATGAGAGAGAGAAGTGAGTGTTACCAAACTTCTGAATTCTCTGGGGTGGAACCCTCTCCAAGACAGACGTGAAGCTCACCATTTGACCTGTTTTTACAATATGTTAAATAGTCAGCTCGACATAGATTACAAGACCTACACCAAACCCAAACCAATTAGGAGCAGACGAGGGCATTCGATCCAATTTGTGATCCCAGCTACCAAGACAGATGTGTACAGCAATTCGTTCTTCCACCGCACAATTAAAGCATGGAATAATCTCCACCCTACTATAGTTACCCAACCAGATACAACTAAATATAAGGTAGCTCTTTCTTCCCAAAAACCCCTTCTGGCTTAAGTCCTGCCTCCACCACCTCCAGCTTAAATTCCATTTGGAATATTTTGGAGGACCAAGAAACAAGACAAGAAACAAGGACCCTGCGTTGGGGGGGGGGCCACCGTGAAGAACAATGGGGACCCGGTGCGGGGTGAACGCTGTGAGGGATTGTGGGGGAACAAACGGGGACCCAGTGTGGGGGGGGGGGGGGGGAGAGGGAGAGTAAGTAAGTAAGTAAGTTTATTGGCCAAGCATTCACATACAAGGAATTTGCCTTGGTGCTCCGCCCACAAGTAACAACATGACATACAGCGACAGTTACGAATGACTCAGAAAAAACTAAAAATTAATAATAATAAAACATTAATGATAAAACACCATTGATCAAGCATGTGAACCAACAAAATGGCTGACCAAGCATGCTTTTTCCCCATATCCCTTAATTCCGTTACCCCTGAGGGCTAAATCTAACTTTCTCTTGAAAACATCCAGTAAACTGGCCTCCACTGCCTTCTGTAGCAGAGAATTCCACAGATTCACAACTCTGTCTGAAAACGTTTTTCCTCATCTCAGTCCTAAATGGCCTATCACTTATTGTTAAACTGTGACCCCTGGTTCTGGAATTCTGGGTTCTGTACATGAATGAATGAATGCATAGATTTATGAATGAATGAATGAATGAATAAGTTTATTGGCCAAGTATTCACATACAAGGAATTTGCCTTGGTGCTCTGCCCGCAAGTGACAACATGACATACAGTAACAAGAATGACACATAAAACATTAAAGATTAATAATAAAACATTATCGATTAAACATGTGAATTAAATAAAATACCAGCGCAAAAGGAGGCTACAGCTTTTGGTTTTTGAGTTGAGCTACTACTCGTGGAAAAAAGCTGTTTTTATGTCTGGCTGTGGCAGCTTTGACAGTCTGGAGTTGCCTTCCAGAGGGAAGTGATTCAAAGAGTTTGTGGTCAGGGTGAGAGGGGTCAGAGGTGATCTTACCCGCTCGCTTCCTGGCCCTTGCAGTGTACAGTTCGTCAATGGAGGGAAGGTTGCAGCCAATAACCTTCTCAGTTGATCGGACGATTCGCTGCATCCTCCAGATGTTGTGCTTGTTGGCCGAGTCAAACCAGACCACGATGGAGAAGGTGAGGACAGACTCTACGATGGCCGTGTAGAATTGGACCATCATTGCCTGTGGCAGCTCGTGCTTCCTCAGCTGCTGCAGGAAGTACATCCTCTGTTGTGCCTTTTTGACTGTGGAGTCAATGGTAGCCCCCCACTTAAGGTCCTTGGAGATGATGGTTCCCAGGAACTTAAAAGACTCCACAGATGTGACTGTGGTATTGTTGATGGTGAGTGGGGTGAGGGGAGAAGGAGCTCTCCTAAAGCCTACAATCAATTCCACTGTCTTAAGAGCATTGAGCTCTAGGTTGTTGCTACGGCACCAGGCCGCCAGCTGTGAGGGGGTTCTAGTTTTAGAATCCTCTGTCCAGGGGATAAGCCTGCGTTTGCTTGTTTGTTCGTTCCGCTTAAAGCTGTGCACACGGCAGCCAGCCAACAGTCGATTGTCTTTTTCTTTTTTTTCTTCTCACTTTTAGAGTCATAGTGATACAGTGTGGAAACAGGCCCCTCGGCCCAACTTGCCCACACCGGCCAACAATGTCCCAGCTACACTAGTCCCACTTGCCTGCGCTTAGTCCATATCCATCCAAACCTGTCCTTTTCATGTACCTGCCCAACTGTCTCTTAAACGATGGGATAGTCCTAGCCTCAACTACCTCCACGGCACCTTGTTCCATACACCCAGCACCTTTGTGTGAAAAAGTTACACCTCAATTCCTATTAAATCTTTTCCCCTTCACTTTGAATCTATGTTATCTGGTCCTTGGTTCCCCTACTCTGGGCAAATAGACTTTGTGCATCTACCCGATCTATTCCTCTCATGGTTTTGTATACCTCTATAAGAACTCCCCCTCATCCTCCTGTGCTCCATGGAATAGAGACCCAGCCTACTCAACCTCTCCCTGTAGCTCACACCGTCTCGCCCTTGCAACATCCTCGTAAATCTTTTCTGAGCGTTATTGAGCTTGACAATATCTTTCCTATAACATGGTGCCCAGAACTGAACACAATATTCTAAATGCGGTCTCACCAACGTCTTATACAACTGCAACATGACCACCCAACTTCTATACTCAATACTCTGACTGATGAAGGCCAAAGTGCCAAAAGCCTTTTTGACCACCTCATCTACCTGCGACTCAACCTTCAATGAACCATGCACCTGTACTCCTAGATCCCTCTGCTCTACAACACTACCCAGAGGCCTACCATTTACTGTGTATGTCCTGCCCTTGTTCGACATCCCAAAATGCAACACCTCACACTTCTCAGTATTAAATTCCATCAACAATTCCTCCGCCCACCTTGCCACTCGATCCAGATCCTACTGCAATCGTTCACAACCATCTTCACTATCTGCAAAACCACTCACTTTTAATTTAATTTTAATTTCAAGTTTGTGTACCTTGTGTTGTTAGGACTGTAGGCAGATCAATTTCCCTCCGGGGATGAATAAAGTTCTATGGTATCTTATCGGATGATCCTCTCCCACACACTGTTTTTGTTCATTCTCTGTAATCTCCTTTGTTCCTGAGTGTTTCGAGTTGCTGAACCGGACCATGATGCAACTGCAACCGGAGAGCATTCACGAACCACTATCTACCTCATTGGTGATCCTCGGACTAGCTATGATCGGGCTTCACTGGCTTTATCTTGCACTGAATGTTATTCCCTTATCATGTATCAGTACATTGCAGGCACGTGCCGTGAGTACTTACTCAGGGTAGGCAGTCAGTCGGCTTTAAAAAAAAAATCTTAAACCGCGCATGCGTGCCAGGAGCGTTGCAAGTGGTTACTAGCCCCGATCCCCTCCTTCACAACGCTCCTGCCTTCCCCTTCAACTTTATCCCGGGCCAGACTCCTCAAACGCTGTGAAAAGAGCTCCCCCCCCCCCCCCCAACCCCGGGAAATACGGTATTTAAAAACATAAAGCACCAAATAATGTACTTACCATGGTATAGGTACACAAACTCCATTCTTCTCTCTTTGTTTCCAAAGATACTCTTAAAATAATGACAATCCATATTTGAAAAACCCGCCAAGAAACACACAGTAAGCTGCTGTGCACGCGCAGTACTGCAAAGGCAGAATTTCAGCTGCCTTCAGCCCCGCTTGTCATTGACGGCTTAAAGCAGTGCCGACGGCACGTTGGCGCACAGACCTTCGCGTGTTGCAAGTGCTGTGGTCGATCTCTTAGATAGGCATAATTCTCCCGTGCCTTTACTATTTATATTTAATAATTACCATTTCATAATTTTAGTCAGGGTAGGCAGTGCCTAGCTTGCCTACCCCGACGGCACGTGCCTGGTACACTGCCAATGGCTTGATTGTGATCATGTATTGTCTTTCCTGACTGGTTGACACGCAACAAATGCTTTTCACTGTACCTCGGTGACAATAAACTAAAGTGAAACAAAACTAATGCTCCAACAGCACTGATTATTCATGTGCCTTTATTTTTCCAGGGTGGCTAGGCTAGTGCTGGAAGGCTAAAAGGTCACACACACACTGCACTGCTTCAAGTGGTTAGGACATTTACTGTGGAAGTCAAGCTTTATTGGTGCCCTAAATGTTCTGTAATAAATAGACCGAACATTTGCAAAGTGCCAATTAAATCATCTTTACAGGCAACACAGCAGAAGAGGCCTCAAAGGTAAACTTTAAATTATAATCTTACAGGCTGCATTGATGTGTGAAATCAGAGCAAATTGACAATTCAACTTGAATAGGTTTTGCTGGAGAAAAAGGGTGGGTGGCGTTTTGGGTCGAGACCCTTCTTCAGACTGATAGACACAAAGTGCTGGGGTAACTCAACATGTCAGGCAGCATCTCTGGAGAAAAAGGATGGGTGGTGTTTCAGGTCGGGACCCTTCATCAAACTGATAGACACAAAGTGCTGGAGAGAAGGAATGGGTGACCTTTCGGGTTGAGACCCTTCTCGGTCCGAAGAACAGTCTCCACCTGAAACATCACCCATTCCTTACCTTCAGAGATTCTGCCTGTCCCGCTGAGTTACTCCAGCATTTTTGCGCCTATCTTTGGTGTAAACCAGCATCTGCAGTTCCATCCTACATATTTGCAAACTCCGTGATCTTCTGCAGAGGAAGGTCGAGGTAAACAAGCCGAAGCAGTAGAAAAGACCAAACTGTGTGTCTTTTAACCAGTGTGAAATAAGTATGGACAGAATCCTCTGCCTGTCCAAAGCACTGTAAGAGATGAGTGACTCATTTAACATTTGGGATTATTGGTCAAAATTATCAAAAATGCAGAAAAACTATTTCCAAACTTTCAACTTTACCAGTATTTTGTCTGCCACAATATAAACATTTCTGCAGAAAGATGAGCAAGTTCTCAGTTTTTCTTTTCATCCTTACACAATACCCGTGTCAACACCAACATTCATTTGGAGACTAATTATTAATTATTGATCTATCCATGTCCCCGTGTTGATGGCACAGAAAGCAAAACAGTTGAATATTAGTGTGTTTAAAGTTGATGCTACCATTTTGTTGTGAGATTTTTTGCTGGGCAACATAATCTTAAGGGTGAAGGGCCTGTCACACGAGCATGCGACTGCATGCGGCAAGCGCGACGTAAAAGGGCCTGTCACACGAGCATGCGACTGCATGCGGCAAGCGCGACCAAATCAGAAGCGGGGGCCGCGCGGAGGTCAAGTGAGTGACATGAAGTTCGAGCGAAGTTCGCGCATGATGTACGGTGTCGAGGTGGTGCGTACGGCGTCGAGGCTGCTGCGGGCCGGCAGGCCGTTGCCACGCGGAATTTTTGAACACAGTCAGTTTTTCGGAGCCCCGCGCGATGTCGGGACCAGCTCCGCACAACTCCATACGGCTCCGGCGATCGAAGTGGGACCGGCCCTGTGAGCCATACGACTCAAGCGACCACGTTAGGTCGCGCTTGCCGCATGGAGTCGCATGCTCGTGGGACAGACCCTAGGCGCGCTTGCCGCATGGAGTCGCATGCTCGTGGGACAGGCCCTTTATTGTTCCAACGTCCTTGCTGAGATATGGAAAACAACATCACTATTGATCTCCAGAGAAGCTGCCTGGCCCGCTGAGTTACCCCAGCATTTTGTGTCGTTTTCGTAAACCAGCAGTTCCTCGTTTCTACATTTCTCACGGCGGCATCGTGGCACAGCAGTCGAGTTGCTGCCTCCCAGCCCGAGACCCGGGTTCATTTCTGACCACGAGTGCAGTCTGTACGGGTTTCCATACAGTCTCTCTGTGATTAATCATCTTGATTAGTACAGGTGTCAAAGGTTATGAGGAGAAGGCAGGAGAATGGGGTTAGGAGGGAGAGAGAGAGAGAGATCAGCCATGATTGAATGGCGGAGTATACTTGATGGGCCGAATGGCCTAATTCTACTCCTATTCCTTATGACCATGTGGGTTTTCTCCAGGTGCTCCGGTTTCCTCCCACATTCCAAAGACATACAGGTTTGTAGGTTAATTGGATTCTGTAAATGGTCCCCAGTTTGTAGGATAGTGCTAGCGGACAGGGGTGGTCGCTGGTCGGTGCCGACTCGGGGGGCCGAGGGGCCTGTTTCCACGCACTATCTCTAAAGACCAAAGACTCTGTTTTTACGATTTTTGCATTTTTGCTCAGTTTTGGCAGAGTGTCAGTCAAACATCATTATTTAGGTAATAGGTTTGTAAGATAGCTTGTCAGCTCGTAATTATATTCACAACATTGAGTGACAGCCCTTATGTTAGACAAAAACATGCTTCTGGTATAATTGAAGGATAATTTTCAGGTTGTGCTTATTCCGAGCAGTGCTTTAGAAGCGAGCAAAGGACATTATGCCATCATGGAGCTTTAAGACAAATTGACAGGCATTTTTGAAAGTAGATGAAAAAAAATAAACAAGAGGTGATTCAACTGCTCCTGAAAAAGAAGGTATTTGCTGACATCAGATCAATACAATCTTTCTCCCCTGTGCCTGCGTTTACAGAAACTTGCTGGTTGGTCTCAGCATCTGACAACAAAACACAAAGTGAGAGAAAGTGGATCTGCCGTATCATTACTGTCCTCCAAGACCAACATCCATCTTCCCAAGCTTTAGTCAAAACAGAGACTAGACACAAGCAACGAGTCACGTCACTTCATGCTTAGGAAGCTGCAGCAATAACATGTGTAGGAAGGAACTGCAGATGCTGGTTTAAACCCAAGATAAACACTGAAAGCTGGAGTCACTCAGTGGGTCAGGCTGCATCCCTGGAGTGAAAGGAATAGGCGACGTTTCGGGAGGAAAGGGAAACGAGAGATATAGACAGCGATATAGCAAGATAGAGAACAAATGAATGAAAGGTATGCAAAAAGTAATGATGATCAAGGAAAGGTGGAGCCCACAATGGTCCATTGTTGGGTGCAGGTTAGGTGGTAACCAGTTATACAGACAGGGAAACTAAACAGGACGACAGTGAAACTAGTACGATGACTAGGTTGAGAGGTGGACTGAGCGATAGTGTTCCGCGCTGTTGCTATTTATTTTGGTACAATATCTGGATTAAATTGCAGAGATTTAATTTATTGCTGCTTTAGAATGCGTGTCAGAGTTACATAGAAACATAGAAAATAGGTGCAGGAGGAGGCCATTCGGCCCTTCGAGCCAGCACCGCCATTCATTGTGATCATGGCTGATCGTCCCCAATCAATAACCCGTGCCTGCCTTCTCCCCATATCCCTTGATTCCACTAGCCCCTAGAGCTCTATCTAACTCTCTCTTAAATCCATCCAGAGATTTGGCCTCCACTGCCCTCTGTGGCAGGGAATTCCACAAATTCACAACTCTCTGGGTGAAAAAGTTTTTTCTCAACTCAGTCTTAAATGACCTCCCCTTTATTCTAAGTCTGTGGCCGCTGGTTCTGGACTCACCAAACACTGGGAACATTTTTCCTGCATCTAGCTTGTCCAGTCCTTATACAAGTTTCTATAAGATCCCCCCTCATTCTTTCAATCTTTCCTCATATGACAGTCCTGCCATCCCAGTGATCAATCTTGTGAACCTACGCTGCACTGCCTTAATCACAAGGATGTCCTTCCTCAAATTAGGAGACCAAAACTGTACGCAATACACCAGATGTGGTCTCACCAGAGCCATATACCCTATTGAAATGTACTTCTGCCTTGAGATTGAGTGGTGTCCATCTGGAAGCATTAAACAGCAGCAGGATGGAAGGCCAAAGAACATTTTGTTCAACGACCAGCTAGATGAGGGGTGCATCTGACCCAAGGAATTGTATACAACTAGTCGGCCTGATACAGGAAATCAAGAACATTTCCCTCCCCAACATTATAGTTGCATTTATATTGAAATATGATTAAAATATGGATTTCTAATTATGTGAATATTCCTGAAATAAACACTTGAAATTTGCATTTTTGAGAATTACATTTACAATGTTTTTAGAGTCTAACTAAATTCTGGCCAATATTGGTCACTTAAATTTATAGATTTTTGAATTCCAAGTCGACATTTGAAAATGTAATGAGTCTATTGGGCGTTACGACTAAATTAAGTAATAAATAAATGATGTGCAATGGATTAAGTTAGCGATTGTAAATTTACTTTTCATTCTACATCGATGGTGAGTGTTATGAATAGTCATGGGTTTGTCTTCTCAAAAGAGTGAGAGTGGATTTGATTGAACAATAAACCAGCCTGCAGGTTCCTGACAGAGGGGATGTGGAGAAGATGATTCCTCTCGTGAGGGAACCGAGAACCAGGGTTTTCTTCTGGTGACTGCGACTGTGCAGCGGTAGAGTTGCTGCCTTATGCCCCTGTCCCACTTAGGAAACCTGAACGGAAACCTCTGGAGACTTTGCGCCCCACCCAAGGTTTCCGTGCGGTTCCCGGAGGTTGCAGGTGGTTGCCGGAGGTTGCAGGTAGGGAGACTGACCAAAACCTCCGGGAACCGCACGAAAACCTTGGGTGGGGCGCAAAGTCACCAGAGGCTTCCGTTCAGGTTTCCTAAGTGGGACAGGGGCATTACAGAAGCGCCAGAGACGCGGGTTTGATCCCGACTGCGGGTGCTGTCTGGACGGAGTTTGTACGTTCTCTCCGTGACCTGCGTGGTTTTTCATTCCTCGATCTCCGGGAGCACCTTGGCCTACTGTGCTTTATCAATTGCTGATAAATTTTACACCTCTGCACTTCCGAAGAATTGGAAAAAGCTTCAGAACTTCTCACCTTTATGAAGATACGAATAATTGTTTCAATCCTTCATGTGAAGAATAATGAATCATTTTAAACTATAGCTCAGTTAAGCTTCTACAATGGACTACATTTTAAATTATAGCTTTGACTGAAAAGAATATTTTTAGGCTTGCATAGTAGAAGTCTCCTGCTCCTTGCATGATGGAATCTTATAAGCGCATGCTATTAACAAAAGATTTTTTTTAATCAATCAGCCATTTGCCTTCCAGCACCAATTTAAACAGAAGAGTAGAACGTTATATACTATAGACTGAAAAGGAAACTAATTAATTTAGAACATTTCATTATAGCAGTGGTTGCTTATTACAAAGCAAGATTTCTAAGCTACATATTTAGATCAGCTAATTGTGAGTTTTCTGACAAGCATATTAAATCACCCCCACTATAGGTTAATTGACTTAAAGATTGCTCGTTACTTTTCATGCTGGCTTTTCATCAAGACTCATATTTGTATGGTGCAGTCCTTCCTTAAATGGAATTAGTTGAGAGATATGACACCCACCCTGCATTGAAGTAATTACAACTAAAACATAGAGTACTTGTGCAATAACTTGAGGAAAAAACTTTTTCACACAGAGAGTTGTGAATTTGTGGAATTCTCTGCCACACACGCTAATGGAGGCAAGTCACTGCATGCATTTAAAAGAGAGTTAGATAGAGCTCTTAGGGTTAGGGGGATCAAGGGATATGGGGAGAAGGCAGGAACGGGGTACTGATTGTGGATGATCAGCCATGATCACATTGAATGGCCTACTCCTGCACCTATTGTCGATGTATCTATGTACAGTGCCCTCCATAATGTTTGGGACAAAGACCCATCATTTATTTATTTATACTCCACAATTTGAAATTTGCAATAGATGGTAAAAATACCCTTTATTAAAATCTGACACTGTGCACTTTAACCACATGTGATTTTTTTCTATTACAAATCTCAAATTGTGGAGTACAGAGGCAAATAAACAAATGATGGGTCTTTGTCCCAAACATTATGGAGGTCACTGTGGGCAGGAAGGTGCAGGAAGATGATTAACTCACTCCAACAAATGCTAAACATCTGCATGCGATCTGCCACTTGTGGTTGTAATGAGCAATTCATAGCTTTGAGAAGATTTTAAGTACATAGAATATTGACCATCAAGAAGCACAGCAACAACCCAGATGCTCCTGGCAAACAGTGTGCCGGGATGATCCTGGCTAGCAGTCCTGACTTGGCCGCCCGGTAGGGCCGGCTCACTTGCCATAGTCTCTGACAGGACCGGGAACCTGCACGAAAGCTCTGAAGAAGGGTCTCGACCCGAAACGTCACCCACTCCTTCTCTCCAGAGATGCTGCCTTTCCTGCTGAGTTACTCCAGCATTTGTGTCTATCTTCGATTTAAACCAGCATCTGCAGTTCCTTCCTATATTGCCTGAAGGCTCGTCAGTCGGCGTAACCGGGAGGGAGCCGGAAAAGTCGGATGCGAGGGAGCAAGGGCCAGTAAGAGGGTGAACCGGGGTAATGCCTCCGGCTGCAGGCTTTAAGGTCGGCTGGAGGAGGTACCCCCGGGACATAGAGATGGCCAGGAGAGGAGAGGGACGTCGGTTCGCGGGAATAGCTCCACTACATCGAGCGCGCGGAGCCGACCGGACTTTGAATAATGGCACCAAATATATTGGAGCCCGCGGGTGAGAGAAATGCAAAATGAATTTCCCTGTCCAGTTGCATGTGGGACAAATAGACCCCCTGTCCCACGGTACGAGTTCATTCACCGAGTTCTCCCGGGTTTGCCCTGATTCGAACTCGGAGAATTACGGTAACGGCCACTCGTCGGTACTCGGGGCTCTCGTGGACATTTTTCAACATGTTGAAAAATCTGCACGAGTCTTCCCGTGCTTACCTGCCGTTAGCGAGTCTTACCGAGTACCTGCCGTTAGCGGTAAGAGACGTCCCCGAGCTCCGACGTACCCGCTACGTTCATTCTCCGTGCTTACCACGAGTTTGATTTTTTTTTAAACTCGGGGGAGCTCTTGGAATTAACTCGTACCGTGGGACAGGGCTTTAAAGCACTATTGAATTCCATGAGTGGAATTTGCAAATAACCCATCATCCCTGGATGCGATTTCTAAATAAAAATGAAAAGTCCTTTCTTGCAAATCTGATTGATAAGGTAATATTACACAAATCAATAAGAAATACTTAATAGAACAGGCACAATCTTTTTCATCTGTGCACCATGAAAGATGAATATGAAATGCACTGCCATTAACTGCTGCATTACTCGTTTGTTCATAAGAAAGTGAAGACTGATATGTCTCATAGAAGTGATAAAGTTTGGAGCCATTTGGGTTAATTTTGAGTTGCTTGATTAGAATCGCCGTTGACTGTTCAGTCTGACCTCCCTGGGTTAGATCAATGTTCAGTGACTTTCTGATTTCTGTATAGAGGCACTCTCTGCCTTATGCAAGGGCAGGCATGGAAATCGTTCTAAAAACATGGGGGGGGACACAATTTCTTGGCAGCCACGCGCGCATGCGCACACAAATGCGAGGCTTCGGCTGTAGGCCCTGTGGACGGTAACATCGGAAGCTGACCTGGTTGGTGACCGACTCCGAACCAGCAACAGCAGCTTCGTCCGCCCCGAATCAGGGGGCTTCAATCGGCCCGTTCGCGGGGGCTTCAACATCGGGAGCCTCGATCACTTCGACGCAGCAATTTGACCGCGGGGCGGTGGACGATCCCGCGGCCGGTCACGCCGGGCGATAAAAGGCCCCGCGAACGGGCCGAGTCAAGCTCTATGATCTTTCCTCGTCTCTCTCCTCCAATCACCGCGCTCTATCCTCAGTCCCACCCCCCTACTTCCGCCTCTGACCGACACCTCCCTCCTCCAATGATCGCACCGAATCATCATGGTCCCCTCCCAGTGCCTGCTGACCGGGATCATCCCACGCCTCTCAAAACATGGGGGGGGGACGTGTTCCCCCTGTCCCCCCCCCACCCGGGGATTACCGCCCCTGCGCAAGGGTTACGTTCCGTGAACCCTTACATAAGTTAGATTTTATATGTCGGATCCACCATCCCCATCCCCTGCTCGAAATAACTCAAGTGAGAGGAAAAGATTTAATAGGAAATCTGAGGGGTAGCTTTTTCACACCAAGGGTGGAGGGTGCAAGGAATGAGCAGCCAGAGGAGGTAGTTGAGGCTGGTACTATCCCAACGTTTAAGAAACAATTGGACAAATAGATAGATAGGACAGGATCAGAGGGATACGAGCCAAACCCAGGCAGGTGGGACGTGTAGCTGGGACATTATAGGAAATATATTGTCAAGCTTGTAAGGGTTTAGTGAAGATTCACGAGGATGTTGCCAGGACTAGAGGGTCTGAGCTATGGGGAGAGGTTAAGTCGGCTGGGTCTCTATTCCATGGAGCGTAGGAGGATGAGGGATGATCTTATAGAGGTATTCAAAATCATGAGAGGAATAGATCAGGTAGATTCACAGAGTCTCTTGCCTCGAGTAGGGGAATAGAGGACCAGAGGACATAGGTTTAAGGTGAAGGGGAAAATATATAATAGGAATCTGTGGGGTATGTTTTTCACACAAAAGGTGGTGGGTGCCAGAGGAGGTGCCAGAGGAGGTAGTTGAGGCAGGGACTATCCCAACGTTTAGACAGGTACATGGATAGGACAGGATTTGAGGGATATGGACCTGGAGCGGACAGGTGGGACTAGGGTAGCTGGGACATGTTGGCTGGCGTGGGCAAATTGGGCCGAAGGGCCTGTTTCCACACTGTGTGATGACTCTGACTCTGTGAGAGCATTAACTGTCTCAGCGGCGTCCAGCTAGATCCAGGGCACTTTCTGGAGTGCGTGGCCTTTAGGGTAAGCACCACCACCATTGCTGGCCTGTTTCCGATGCACATTTGATTGTGCTGTATTGTGCAGTGTTGAGGAAAATACAAACTGCACCAAGGACTGAGCATAGAATTGTTTACATAAGAGTGAGGTTATTTCAAGCACCTATTGTGTAAGTCAGGTTGTGCCTGCATATGCAATATGGAAGTTGTGCCTGCATATGCAATATGGAACATGTGCTACAGGTTAGATGCCAGGGCATTTGGCCACCTGTTGTACAGTCAGACTCTCCACTGAGTGCAGCAACCACACTCACACAAGAGGAAATATTCAGTTGTATTTATATTTGAAATGGTTTGGATCTACTCAAACTGTTTTTAAATGTCTGTGATATTCAAAGATAGTGTGGTGTTTGGATAGGGTTGTCTGGCTCCCTCATGGGATGTAGAGTTGCTGCCTTGCAGCGACAGAGACCAGGGTTCGATCCTGATCACGGGTGCTTGTCTGTCCGGAGTTTGTACGTTCTCCCAGTGACCTTCGTGGGTTTTCTCCGGGCGCTCCAGTTTCCTCCCACACTCCAAAGGACGCACAGGTCTGTAGATTAAAAGGGCTTCGGTGATGATTGTAAATTGTCCCTAGTGTGTGTAAGATCGCTGGTCGGCGCAGACTCGATGGGCCGAATGGCCTGTTTCCGCACTGTATCCCTAAACTAAACCAAAACTAAATCTGAGTTTCAGTTGCCATTCACGTTGGATGGAGGGCAGTGGAGCAGAGGGCTCCAGAGGTACTGGTGTACTGCAGGACTTCCAATGGCAGATGGATCTGTTTAAGAATAATAAAAATAAGAAATAGTGGCAAGGTCTAGTCAATGATGTTCTAGGAGGGTGGGTTAATGGTATCGCAAGTCAGGGTTTGAAGACCGCATCTCACTGCCTTCAGTATTCAAAGCAATACAAATGTCCAACACTAGAGGGCGGGAGGGGGAAGGTTCGGAGCAAGATAGTGGTGGGGGCCTGGAACGCATTGCCAGGGGTGGTGATGGAGGCAGATACGATAGGCATTTAGGAGGCTTTTAGTTAGGCACGTGGTAGTGCAGGGGGTAGAGGGATGCTGGCAGATGAGATCAGTTGAACCTAGCCTCAAAGGGCCCGTTCTTGTGAAGTACTATTCTATGTTCTTAAAGGCCTAGCAAGGGTCGACCCATGTATCCATATTAAGCAATTACAGGGTGAGGGGAGCAGTGCTGGAGAAGGCGGTGAGACCAGATAACCCAATCAGCAGCAATGGGGCCGAACGGCTAATGGTCGAGATCTTCTTGGCGTTAACATTATCAACAACCAGTCATGAATTCTCCGCATTGAAGTGAAAGCCAAGAAAGTGCACCAAGGCTTCCACTTCCCTCGGAGACTGGGGAAATTTGGATTTAGATCGCATGAGAGGAATAGATAGGATAAATGCACAAGAGTCTTTTACCCAGAGTAGGGGAATCAAGAACCAGAGGACATAGGTTTAAGGTGGGGGGGCAAGATTTAATAGGAACCCGTGGGGCAACATGTCCATAAAAGGGCAGGTGGGTGTATGGAACAAGCTGCCGGGGAACAGGGCTGAGGTAGGGACTAAACAACATTTAAGACATTTGGACAGGCCCATGGGTAGAAAAGGTTGAGGGATATGAGCCAAATGCAGGCGGGTGGGGCTAGTGTAGATGGGGCACCTTGGTTGGCATGGGCAAGTTGGGCTGATGGGCCTGTTTCCGTGCTGTATGATTGTATGACTAATGCCCCCTGTCCCACTTAGGAAACCTGAACAGAAACCTCTGGAGACTTTGTGCCCCGCCCAAGGTTTCCCGTGCGGTTCCAGGAGGTTTTTGTCAGTCTCCCTACCTGCTTCCACTACCTGCAACCTCCGGCAACCACCTGCAACCTCCGGGAACCGCACAAAAACCTTGGGTGGGGCACAAAGTCTCCTGAGGTTTCCGTTCAGGTTTCCTAAGTGGGACAGGGGCATAACATGTACAGGTAGAACGAAAAGTGTTTCACTGTACTTGTGACAATAATAAACCTACACCTAGAAGTTTCAAGGTTTCGCTACTCCTTGTCCCTGCCTTCATGTATTCACAAGCTGAGCAAGGGTTAGCCCACACAGTATGTCAATATTAAGTAACTATGGGTGGGGGGGGGGGGGGGAAAGAGTGGCTATTCCAGATGGTGAAACCCAGATAAACCCAACTCAGCTGTGTGAGGCACTATCTGTGGCAATGTGCCCCATTCTGATCGCCCCATTTATGCTTCACTTCCATTCGGAAAGTAAAGTCCCAATGCCTATTTGCCAAACACTACAAATGAGAAATGTATTTAAGTCAAATGGTGGTGAATCTGTGGAATTCTTTCCCACAGAAGGCTGTGGAGGCCAAGTCAGTGGATATTTTTAGGTAGAGAGAGAGATAGAGAGAGAGAGAGAGAGAGATAGAGAGAGAGATAGATTCTTGATTAGTACAGGTGTCAGAGGTTATGGGGAGAAGGCAGGAGAATGGGGTTAGGAGGGAAAGATAGATCAGCCGTGATTGAGTAGATTTGATGGGCCGAATGGCCTAATTCCACTCCTAT
The DNA here is from genome assembly GCF_010909765.2 of Amblyraja radiata. Classification (NCBI taxonomy): domain Eukaryota; kingdom Metazoa; phylum Chordata; class Chondrichthyes; order Rajiformes; family Rajidae; genus Amblyraja; species Amblyraja radiata. The sequence continues at coordinate 106,221,760 of NC_045959.1, read as the reverse complement.
CTCTTATGACCTTATATGAATTATCTTTTTTTTTGTTGCTTTAACTTGACATAATAGAGCCTCAGTTATTTTAGGAAGGAGTATTACAGCAGCAATAAATGCCTAGATCAGTAAATCAAATAGTTTTGATGGAAGATAGACACAAAATGCTGGAGTAACTCAGTGGGACAGGCATCATCTCTGGATAGAAAGAATGGGTGACGTTTCGGGTCGAGACCCTTCAGACAGAGCAAGGGGAGGGGGAAACGAGTGATATGGAAGGGTAAGGTGTGAAAACAAGTGATCAAAGGGGACAAAGATCAAGGAAAATGTAGATTAGGTCATTGTTAGCTAGGGGAAGGTAACAAGGAGGCAGAGGGAGTAAAATTTAATCAGGAGGACAGTCAAACTAGTCGGAGAACTAGGATGGGGGAGGGATGGAGGGAGAGGGAAAGTTAGGACTACTTGAAATTAGAGAAGTAAATATCCATACAGTGATGTTGTAAGCTACCTATACTCATGGTCAGACACAAAATTCATTATCGGCAAAAGAAAAAGACAAAGGCCAGTGGACAGCCTGTGATATGCGAACGATCAGATCTATTACATTTTCACAAAATGTTTATCTTAAGATCGGTTTTAAACTAAAACAAAGAGATGGCGATGCGGAAAGAAATAGCCTTAATGGCTATCTCAGCACCAACTGAGAAAGCTAACCTTGTCACACAGATAATGGAAGATGTTTAAGGGTACAGGAAAGATAAATGGCCCGCCGTGCATGCGGGTGGAGGACGGACGTAAATCCTGACAAGAGATTGAATTGGTGGTACCTCCGATATTTAATTTGAACAAAAATTCACCTGAGAGGCCCTGTAAAATAAATAGGGTCATTCAACACTGTCAGCCGTTTTCTCGGTTTCACTGCATCCGAGGAGACTTCTGAAGGCACAGTTCCTCAGGAGAATATTAAAGATGCATTTACAGCACACTTTAAATACACAGCACACAAAGCAGCTGTTTCCACTTAACATGTTATCCTCTCCAGGTTGAGTCTCTGGCAGTTCAGAAACTTCCATTCACTCAGCTGGCTTTGATCCAGCACTGATCCAGCTCCATTAGTCAGAGCTTATTGAATGCATATGGCAGACTCCTGATGGGCTTTTCATTATCTGAGAGGGAGTGTACCTTTGGCCTCTGAGCAAACAGTGCACCCACTGGAATTGTGAGGTAACCACTTCTGAGAATAAATAAAAGAGGAATGAAAGCCATTGAAGAAAGAAAGAAAGAATGGGGGATTCAAATACATAAAGTTCTAAGATTCCAAATATACATCATGGGATTACAAAAAGACTCACAGAATTTTGTTTTCTTTTAGTTTTAGAGATTCAACAGGGAAGCAGGCCCTTTGGCCTGTTCATAAGTTACAGGAGCAGAATTAGGCCATTCAGCCCATCAAGTCTACTCCAACATTCAATCATGGCTGATCCATTTCCCCCGCTCAACTCAATTCTCTGCCCTTGGGTGGCGTCTCGATAGTCCTTTCACCCTTTTTTGTTATTTTTAGTGTGTCTAAATTCATGTTTTAATGTTTCTTAGTGTGCCTTATGTGGGGGGTGGTGGGTGGTGCGTGGGGGGAAACCGTTTCACAGTCACTTACCTGGACGGAGATGCAGTCTTTTCTCTGTGTCACATCTTTGTCGTCCCCCCCCCCTCGCAGCCTACCAACTAGATTGGTGTGGCCTTTCCTACCGGAGACCAGCCCAGAGCTTCAGCTGCAGGCGCAGGGCTGAATAACCATCGCGGAGCCGGGCAATCCCTTGCCCGGGATCGCTAGTGTTGGAGCTCCGATCGCGGGGCCTGTTGACTTTAAATGTGTGGCACTGCGGTTTGCGGAGCTTCTAGCTGCGGGTGCAGCGCTGATTCTAACATCGTGGAGCGAGGCGATCCCTTGCCGGGGATCGCCAGTGTTGGAGCTCCGTCCAGCTCAGCCTGTGGACTTCGGAAGCCGCGGTAAGAAGCGGCTGATTCGGAAACTCCAAGCCGCAGTGCCATTCCAATTTCGATCATCCCGGCGAGAGGGCCTGTACATCGGGCCGTCCATAGCGGCGACTGCGGAGGGTTCAAAGGCCCCAACCACGGGTGAACAAAGAGGAAGATGTATGAACTTTATTACCTTCCATCACAGTGTGAAACATTGATTCCGCTGTGGTGGATGTTTATGTTAAAATCTATTGTGTATTGTGTTCTTTTTATTCGTATGGCTGTGTGGTAACTCAAAATTCACTGTACCAATTGGTGCATGTGACAACAAATGTGAACTTGAACTCCTGCCTTCTCCCCAAAAGCCCTGACACCCGTACTAATTACTCCCACAATCCAAAGACATGCAAGTTTGGCTTCTGTAAATTGTCCCTAGTGTCCAGAATAGAACTGATGGACGGGTGATCGCTGGTCAGGGTGGACTCGGTGGGCTGAAGGGCCTGTTTCCATGCTGTAACTCTAAAGCTAAAACGGAACTAAAACTATGTGCCTGCCTGATGGTCTCTTCTGGACTCGGGCAGAATTGAAATAGGAGGGAGCGGATGCATATAGGGAATCTATGTAGACAATAATAACACACTAGGGGGAACTGAATCATCCAACCACAACCAGAAGGCAGTGCTGAACTACTATCTGCCTCTTTGGTGACCTGAGGACTATCCCTGTTGGGACTTTGCTGGCTTTATCTTGCGCGAAACGTTATTCCCTTATCATGTATCTATACACTGTAAATGGATCGAGTGTTTTATTTGTTATATATTTTTATTTATTTATTAGAAGTACAGTAAGTTACAGTACAGGTGCACAACCTTTTATCCGAAGATCCAAATAACGAAAACCTCCGAATAGCGGCCATTTTTTCGGTCCTTGAAGAAAGGTCCTTGAAAACGTTCACCGAGGGCGGCCCGCAGAGGTGACAGCGGAACCTCCGGTCGGTCCTCGAAGAAAGGGGAACTAAATCCCCATTCATAAAAGAGAAGATGAGGGTATATTGCGCGGGAGGGTTAATAATTGACAATATGCTGCTGCCTGCCCACTGAATTAAAAAGTTCCCACGGTAGACTCACGATATACAGTGTTTCGTGAGTCTTGCGTGGGAACTTTTTAACTCAGCGGGGCAGGCAGCAGCAGATTGTCGCTCGCTTCAGTATCACCCCACCTACACCCCTCTGCCTCCCGGCTATGTGTGTGACCCCTTCCCTCCCCTCTCCAGCTCCCCGCCCATTGCACCGGCGCGGGGGCTTTGCACTGTCTTCACGTCGGCGATTTCGCAGGACCGTGTCAGGACCAATTGGACACCGACCACCAGGCCCACCGCAAGCACGGAGATCCCAGAGACCAACAGCCAACAGCAGCCCAGCCCAGCCCCACTCCAACTACAGAGGAACCTGGGTTGCGGATGACGGGGCGCAGCTCGGGGCGTCGTAGGGGCCCATCGGGGAGCGGCCACTCAAAGCCACGCCGGGAGATGTAGGGCCCTGCCCCGGTCTTGATGTTGGAGCCCCCGGCGGGCGCTAGCAAGTCCGCGGCAATTTACAGCCGCGCCGGGCGTTGTAAGGCCCCCCTCCAGGTCACTCTCAACCTCTATGATGTTTGCTCTCAACCCCGTAATTCGGGCGGGAGAAGTCGCCGCTGCCGGTGCCCCGCAAAGCAGTCTCCCACCGGAGACCCGCGAGCTCCCGGTGTCACCATCCACCGGAGTCGGGTCGCAGCAGCTCGCCCCCGCAACTCTCCACGCTCCGAAGCTGGCGAGCTCCACGGAGGTAGGTCCGTAGGTCCACAGCTCCCACCGCCGCCCACCGACCCCCAGGCCCACTGCAAGCACGGAGATCCCAGAGACCCACAGCCAGCAGCAACTCCAGCCCAGCCCCGCTCCAACTCCAGAGGAACACGTAGGGGCAGAAGCTGATGGTGTGCAAGGTACGTCTTGTTCTTGGGGTGGTGGATGAGGGGGCGCAGCTCGGGCTGTGGGCGAACTGCCACTTGTCGCTGTAGCGGCCAAAGATCATAGAGGAGCTCCTCTATGATCTTTGGTAGCGGCCCATCGGGGAGCGGATTCCTCTGGAGTTGGAGGGGGAGGGGGGTATTGTGCTGTTTGATCGCCCCCTGCTATCCCAGGGACGGAGACACAGCGGCTTTTTAGACTGGTGGGCAATCACTTCCAAAGTTCTGCCCACACAGTCAGTACACTTCTCCTACACTGTATTTCATACAAACATTTATTCTGCAAGAAAAAACGACATTGAAGACTCAAACTCGCGATCGAGTAACTGCCAGGATCAAGGCGCAAACTCGCGACCTTGCGGATATGAGCCGAGCACTCTACCACTGAGCCAGCCATTAAAATCTACGCTAAAAAATTTCCATTCCGAAGTCCGACAAATTCTGAATTACGAAAAGTGTCTGGTCCCAAGGCTTTCGGATAAAAGGTTGTGCACCTGTAGTACAAACCACAAAAATCTTATTACATTTATTGTACCCCTTCAATTTTTAAGCTTTAGAAAGAAATAAAAGTAAAGAAAGAGAGATAGAGTTGTGTTAGTGTGAAAGAGTGATCAAAAAGAAAAACCCATTAAACAAAGAATTAGAGAAGAAAGTTAAGAGATAGGCCATAGAAAAGAAAAAAAGAAAAAGAAACACAAGCTCTATTATAAATATCGCGCAAAAAGGAATATACCAACTTCATATTTTTCTTCCCCCCTTGCCAGAACCTGACACCATTTATTTTTTAAAGTATTGTTGCATCTTATACTTGTAGTAAGTCCATAAATGCAGACCACGTCTTTTGGAAGTGGTCTGATTTGCCTGCAAGGAGGAGTCTCATATCTTCCAGGTGTAATGTTTCAAACATATTTGAGATCCACATATTTATTGTTGGAATAGGAGCGTTTTTCCAGAATTTAAGCATAAGCTTTTTTTCCCGTTATTAACCCATAATTAAATAAATTCCTTTGAAATACATTTAGTTCAGGGCTACCTTCCATTGTTCCAAATATAATCCATTCTGCTTTTGGTATCAGTTTTATTTTAAATAATTTTGTGAAGATTTCAAAAATTTCAGTCCAGAATTTTTGAATTTTTATACAAAAAACAAATGAGTGCGCTATAGTAGCTTCTTGAGATCGGCATTTATCACAAATAGGTGAGACGTTAGGAAAACGTTTATTTGTTTTGGTTTTTGAATAGTATAAACTATGTAAGATTTTAAATTGAATTAGAGTGTCTTATGTTAATCGAGCATTTATGCACATATAGTAAATGTTTATCCCACCTCTCTTTTGACATTTTTATAGCTAGTTCTTGTTCCCAGTCTCTTCTAATACCATCGGTTGATGGAATTTCTATATTTAGAATGATGTTGTATAAGTATGATATTAGATTTGCTGATTATGCCTTTGTCTTCATTGCTTTGTTCAGTAAATCTGGCGGCATATTATAATAATCTTGTGTATATTTTTTCAGATAATCACATATTTGAAAATATTTAAAATAATGATTATTTCTCAAATTATATTTTAATTGTAAATGTTGGAATGATAATAATTTTCCAGTTTCATACAAGTCTCCGAGCGTTTTAATTCCTATTCTTTCCCATTGTGTGAATGATTTGTCTATAATAGAGGGTTTAAACGACGGGTTATTAACTATTGGAGATAAATTTCTTAATTTTAGATTATATTTTATTTGTTTCCAAGTTCTAATTGTACTATGTATAATTGGATTTTTATTGTATTTTGTGTTGTTCAGGTTCATTGGTTAGAGGAGGATCGCTCCAATATTGCAAGGGGAGCAGTCCTCTCTCTCCAATACAATACAATCAACCTGTTGGGCAGAATTGTCCAGCAGGTGAATCATATTTTTGTTATTTACTGCCCAATAATATTTTTGATATTTACTGCCCAATAATAGTACATAGTTAGGGAGTGCTAAACCGCCCCGTTTTTTGTTTTTTTTAATATTAATTTTATTAGAAGCAATTGTACAAAGAGAAAGTAATCGACAGTTATACAATTTTCGTACTGCTTCAACTTTAACATTTTATAAACTAATAACTAAATCGGAAAAAAGGAAAAAAGGGAAAGAAAGAAAAAAGAAAAGAAAGAATTTCGAGAAAGGCACAAAAAAGAAAAAAGGAAAACCCCAGAACTAACGAAGAAGTGAAAGAAGCGGAGATATATCCCACTACCCTTCCATACGCCCGCTCACCCGACCCTAGCGTCAGTTTTGAGTTTGTGTTCAACCATTATGTTGTTGAAGAAATTCGATTGTTATCATGTATTATCTTTCTGCTGACTGGTTAAAACACAACAAAGGATTTTCACTGTACCTCAGTGCACACGGCAATTAACTAAACTGAGCAAGGAGGTTCTGCTGAAGGATTATGAGGAGCCTGGGATAAAATTGAAAAGTTGCACCGTATTATTCCTTGAGCTATTATTACCTGAGCCAGGTACAAATAGTAAATAGAATTAGAGAGGTAAATTTGTGGATCAAAGCATTGTGTGGGGGAGATCTTCTCTGCTCTGGGTGGTGGAAGATAGATCATCTGCCACAGAAGGTAGTTGAGGCCAGTTCATTGGCTATATTTAAGAGGGAGTTAGATGTGGCCCTTGTGGCAAAAGGGATCAGGGGGTATGGAGAGAAGGCAGGTACAGGATACTGAGTTGGATGATCAGCCATGATCATATTGAATGGCGGTGCAGGCTCGAAGGGCCGAATGGCCTGCTCCTGCACCTATTTTCTATGTTTCTATGTTTCTATTAGAAGTAATTAAAGTGGAGGTGGGAAAATATTTAATAGATTGAGGAACTGAGGGATTTTGAGGAATGATACACAGGAGGTGCAACGAGCATAGATCAGCCATGATTATATTAAATGGCGGAGCAGGCTTGATGGAGCAGCTGGCCAACTCGTAGAGTCATACCACAACTAGAGAGTAGTACTGAACTACTATTGGACTTTGCTGGCTTTACCTTGCACAAAACGTTATTCCCTTATCATGTATCTGTACACTGTAAATGGATCATGTATTGTCTTTCTGCTGACTGGTCAGCACGTAACAAAGGCTTTTCACTGTACCTTGGTCATACAGCATAGAAACAGGCCCTTTGGCCCATGCTGACCAACATGCCCCATCTACACTAGTTCCACCTGCCTACGTTTGGCCCGTATCCCTCTAAATCTGCCCTATCCAGGTACCTGTCTAAATCAATCAATCTATCTATCTGTCTGTCTGTCTGTCTGTCTGTCTGTCTGTCTGTCTGTCTGTCTGTCTGTCTGTCTGTCTGTCTGTCTGTCTGTCTGTCTGTCTGTCTGTCTATCTATCTATCTATCTATCTATCTATCTATCTATCTATCTATAAAACTGTGTGCCTGCCTCCATTTCGGTAGAGATTTCACTTTTCTTTCAAAGTATCCACTCCTGATTACATTTCGTCGTGTTTATGTACACATTTTTAATCAAATCCTTCTCCCCCCCCCCCAATATTTCAAAAATAAACTGGCTTCTCACCCATAGAAGCAGCCCCAGCCCCAGCCCCAGCTCCTGGTAAACGTTCCATCGTGTGATGTCACAATGCCCGATGCTCACAGATGTCCAATCGGAATGGATCCATTTACATATGCCTTTGCAGGAGCCCCAGCCCATGGTGAACGTTCCATTGTGTGATGTCACAATGTCCAATGTTCACAGATGTCCAATCGGAATGGATTCATTTACATATGCCTTTGCAGGAGCACAAGCACTTGGTGAACGTTCCATCGTGTGATGTCACAATGCCCAATGCTCAAAGGCATTGTTGCCATAGAGGGAGTACAGAGAAGGTTCACCAGACTGATTCCTTGGATGTCAGGACTTTCATATGAAGAAAGACTGGATAGACTCGGCTTGTACTCGCGAGATTTTACAAGATTGAGGGGGATCTTATAGAAACTCCTGATTACATTTTGTCATGTTTATGTACACAATCAAATCCTTCTCCCCCCCCCACCCCCCCCCCCCCACCCCCCAATATTTCAAAAAAAAAACTGGCTTCTCACCCATAGGAGCAGCCCCAGCCCCTGGTGAACGTTCCATCGTGTGATGTCACAATGCCCAATGCTCACAGATGTCCAATCGGAATGGATTCATTTACATATGCCTTTGCAGGAGCACCAGCACCTGGTGAACGTTCCATCGTGTGATGTCACAATGCCCAATGCTCAAAGACATTGTTGCCATAGAGGGAGTACAGAGAAGGTTCACCAGACTGATTCCTGGGATGTCAGGACTTATGAAGAAAGACTGGATAGACTCGGCTTGTACACGCTAGAATTTAGAAGATTGAGGGCGGATCTTATAGAAACGTACAAAATTCTTAAGGGGTTGGACAGGCTAGATGCAGGAAGATTGTTCCAGATGTTGGGGAAGTCCAGAACAAGGGGTCACAGTTTAAAGATAAGGGGGAAATCCTTTAGGACAGAGATGAGAAAAACATTTTTCACACAGAGAGTGGTGAATCTCTGGAATTCTCTGCCACAGAAGGTAGTTGAGGCCAGTTCATTGGCTATATTTAAGAGGGAGTTAGATGTGGCCCTTGTGGCTAAAGGGATCAGGGGGTATGGAGAGAAGGCAGGTACAGGATACTGAGTTGGATGAACAGCCATGATCCCTCAGGAAAACCGCTCCTACCATTACAAAGACCATCACAACCTGGCCTGATGGTGCATCTCAGCAGCTGCAGGACTGCTTCGACAGGACCAACTGGGATGTGTTTGAACACCGGGACCTGGAGGTGTTCACAGACAGTGTACTGTGTTACAATTAAAAACTGCATGGACACGGTCACAGTGGACAAACGCATCCGGGTCTACCCCAACCAGAAGCCCTGGATGACCCGGGAGGTCCAGCAGCTGTTAAAAGAGAGGAACACCGCTTTTAGGTCTGGCGATAGGGCTTTATACAGCACGGCCCGAGCTAACCTGAAGAGAGGCATCAGAGAGGCCAAATCAGACTACAGGAGGAAGATAGAGGACCACCTGGACAGCAACAACAGCAGGCAGGTGTGGCAGGGGATCCAGTACCTCACCAACTACAAGACCAACCTTGGAGCTGCTGAAGGTGACGCCTCGTTGGCAGAGGAGCTGAACCTCTTCTTTGCTCGCTTTGAAGTGGAGCCACCCGAGACAGCCACATCACACCACATGGTCCACAGCAGCCTAACCCTCAAGATAGAGGAGCATGAGGTGAGGCGCACGCTGCGGGCCATCAATCCAAGGAAGGCTACTGGACCCGACGGCGTCTCTGGACGCGTGCTGAAGGACTGCGCTGACCAGCTGGCTGGAGTCTGTACGAGGATTTTCAACCAGTCTCTGGCCCAGTCCACTGTTCCACCCTGTCTGAAGTCCGCAACCATAGTCCCCTTGCCCAAAAAACCCCACATTTCCAGCCTCAACGACTACCGGCCAGTCGCACTCACACCAGTGGTGATGAAGTGTTTTGAAAAACTGGTCCGGGGTCACATCACATCACTCCTGCCCCGAAGCTTTGACCCCCACCAGTTTGCGTACAGAGCGAATAGATCTACAGAGGACGCTGTAGCCACAGCTCTCCATGCTGCACTGTCCCACCTGGAGCAGCGGGGGAGCTACGTGCGGATGCTCTTTGTGGACTACAGCTCTGCCTTTAATACCATCCTTCCCCACAAACTGGTGGACAAACTGGGGGACTTGGGACTTCCACACTCCACCTGCATGTGGATAAATAGCTTCCTGTCGGGTCGCAGCCAGAGAGTCAGAGTGGGCCATCACACATCCACGGCCCTCAGCCTCAGTACCCGGCTCTCCACAGGGCTGCGTGCTGAGCCCCCTGCTCTACACCATCTACACACATGACTGCATCCCCGCCCACCACATCAACACCATTGTCAAATTTGCGGATGACACTACGGTGGTGGGACTCATCTCCGGGGGGGACGAGTACGCCTACCGGGATGAGGTGGAGCAGCTGACAGTGTGGTGTGGAGAAAATAACCTGCTCCTTAACACCTTAAAGACCAAGGAGATAATAATAGACTTCAGGAAGAATAAAACGGACATGGTACCATTAATTATCAGAGGGGACTGTGTGGAGAGGGTGGCGGATTTCCGCTTCCTGGGAATCCATATTGAGGAGGACCTGACGTGGAGCGTGAACACCTCTGCGCTGCTGAAAAAGGTCCAGCAGAGACTGCACTTCCTGAGGGTGCTCAGGAAGAATAACATCACTCAGAGACTGCTGCTGTCCTTTTATCGGTGCTCCATTGAGAGCCTCCTAACATACTGTGTATGCGTATGGTACACCAGCTGCACAGCGGCTCAGAGGAAAGCGCTCCAGAGGGCCATTGACAACGCCCAGAGGATTGTCGGATGCCCTCTCCTTACCTTGGAGGACTTACACAGTTCCCGCTGCATCAAAAAATCCCAGAGTATTATAAAGGACATTTCCCACCCCGGACACTCCCTGTTTGAACTGTTACCGTCAGGCAGACGGTACAGATCTACAAGGACAAGGACAAACAGACTTAAAAACAGTTTTTACCCCACTGCTATAAAGGCACTAAATGTAGCCGCCAAGGAACGCAGGGGCGATACATACATACATGAAATCGACAGAAGGATGTAGGGCTGGGTGTTTATGCGTGCTATTTTTATGATATTTATTTTAGTTGTTTATCTTTTTAAATATTTTACCTTGTATGTATCGTTAGCTTTTAGAAATGTTTGAATGGTGCACTGACTGGCTGACATTTTACAATTTCGTTGTACATGGTTCATGTTACAATGACAATAAAGAAACTATTCTATTCTATATTGAATGGTGGTGCAGGTTCGAAGTGCCGAATGGCCTACCCCTGCACTTAATTTCTATGTTTCTATGTTTCCCTCTTTTTCACCCCTCTCTCTCTCCCACCCATCCCTCTCTCCCCCACCCCCCCTTCCCACTCTACCCCACCCCCTTCCCTCTCTCCACCCTGCCCCTTCCTCCTACCCCTCTGTCCCTCTTCCATCACTCCCCCTACACCTCTCCTCCTCCCTCCCCACTCTTCCACCTCTCCCCCTTCCCCCTCCACTCCCTCCCCACTCTTTCCCCTCTTTCCCCTCTCTTCCCCCACCCCTCTCCCCCTCCCTCCCTCCTCCCCTCCCTCCCCATCCCCCCCTCCCCCACATCTCTCTCCCCATCCCCCTCTCTCACCCCCTACCTCGCTCTCCTTTCCCTCCCAAATCTGTCCCGTTTCCTCCTCCTCCTCCTCCGCCTCTCCCCTCCCTCCCCTCTTCTCACCCCCCCTCCCCCCACCTGTGTGTTTGGGGGGTGGTTAATTTGAGTGTGATGCCGCAGCCCCCCCCCCGCAAACGCCGTTGGGGAAACAGACCCAACAGGTCTGCACTTGGTCTAGTTATCATATAAAACTGTGTGCCTGCCGGCGTCCGTCCGTCCGGCTGACGGCTGCCTTTCTTCCTTTGATTCCTTGCTACGCCGAAACCAGACGCAGAATCGCCGAGATCTTTTCCATTTCGGTAGAGATTTCACTTTTCTTTCTAAGTATCCACTCCTGATTACATTTCGTCGTGTTTATTTACACATTTTTAATCAAATCCTTCTCCCCCCCCCCCAATATTTAAAAATAAACTGGCTTCTCACCCATAGAAGCAGCCCAGCCCCAGCCCCTGGTGAACGTTCCATCGTGTGATGTCACAATGCCCAATGCTCAAAGACATTCTTGCCATAGAGGGAGTACAGAGAAGGTTCACCAGACTGATTCCTGGGATGTCAGGACTTTCATATGAATAAAGACTGGATAGACTCGGCTTGTACTCGCTAGATTTTAGAAGTTTGAGGGGGTATCTTATAGAAACTTACAAAATTCTTAAGGGGTTGGACAGGCTAGATGCAGGAAGATTGTTCCAGTTGTTGGGGAAGTCCAGAACAAGGGGTCACAGTTTAAGGATAAGGGGTAAATCTTTTATGACCGAGATGAGAAAAACATTTTTCACACAGAGGGTGGTGAATCTCTGGAATTCACTGGCACAGAAGGTAGTTGAGGCCAGTTCATTGGCTATATTTAAGACGGAGTTAGATGTGGTCCTTGTGACGAAAGGGAGAGAAGGCAGGTACAGGATACTGAGTTGGATGATCAGCCATGATCATATTGAATGGTTGTGCAGCCTCGAAGGGCCGAATGGCCTACTCCTGCACTTAATTTCTATGTTTCTATGTTTCCCTCTTGTCACCCCTCTCCCTCTCCCACCCATCCCTCTCTCCCGCACCCCCCTTCCCTTCTACCCCACCCCTTCCCTCTCTCCACCCGCCCCCTTCCTCCTACCCCTCTGTCCCTCTTCCATCACTCCCCCTGACCCTCTCCTCCTCCCTCCCCTCTCTTCTACCTCTCCCCCTTCCCCATCCACTCTCCCTCCCCACTCTTTCCCCTTGCTCCAACCACCCCTCTCCCCCTCCCTTCGTCCTCCCCTCCCTCCCCATCCCCCCCTCCCCCACATCTCTCTCCCCATCCCCCTCTCTCACCCCCTACTCCGCTCTCCTTTCCCTCCCAATTCTGTCCCGTTTCCTCCTCCTCATCTCCCCTCCCTCCCCTCCCTCCCCTCTTCTCATCCCCCTCCGCCCACCTGTGTGTTTGGGGGGTGGTTAATGTGAGTGCGATGCCGCAGCCCCCCACCCCCCCCCCCGCAAACGCCGTTGGGGATACAGACCCAATGGGTCTGCACTTGGTCTAGTTATTATATAAAACTGTGTGCCTGCCGGCGTCCATCCGTCCGGCTGCCGGCTGCCTTTCTTCCTTTGATTCCTTGCTACGCCGAAACCAGACGCAGAATCGCCGAGATCTTTTCCATTTCGGTAGAGATTTCACTTTTCTTTCTAAGTATCCACACCTGATTACATTTTGTCGTGTTTATGTACACATTTTTAATCAAATCCTTCTCCCCCCCACCCCAATATTTCAAAAAAAATCTGGCTTCTCACCCATAGAAGCACCCCCAGCCCCAGCCCCTGGTGAACGTTCCATCGTGTGATGTCACAATGCCCAATGTTCACATATGTCCAATCGGAATGGATTCATTTACATATGCCTTTGCAGGAGCCCCAGCCCCTGGTGAACGTTCCATCGTGTGATGTCACAATGCCCAATGCTCAAAGACATTCTTGTAATAGAGGGAGTACAGAGAAGGTTCACCAGACTGATTCCTGGGATGTCAGGACTTTCATATGAATAAAGACTGGAGAGACTCGGCTTGTACTCGCCAGATTTTAGAAGATTGAGGGGGTATCTTATAGAAACTTACAAAATTCTTAAGGGGTTGGACAGGCTAGATGCAGGGAGATTGTTCCAGATGTTGGGGAAGTCCAGAACAAGGGGTCACAGTTTAAGGATAAGGAGTAAATCTTTTAGGACCGAGATGATAATTTTTTTTTTCACACAGAGAGTGGTGAATCTCTGGAATTCACTGGCACAGAAGGTAGCTGAGGCCAGTTCATTGGCTATATTTAAGAGGGAGTTAGATGTGGACCTTGTGGCTAAAGGGATCAGGGGGTATGGAGAGAAGGCAGGTACAGGATACTGAGTTGGATGATCAGCCATGATCAAATTGAATGGTGGTGCAGGCTCGAAGGGCCGAATGGCCCACTCCTGTACTTAATTTCTATGTTTCCCTCTTTTTTACCCCTCTCCCTCTCCCACCCATCTCTCTCTCCCCCACCCCCCTTCCCTCTCTACCCCACCCCCTTACCTCTCTCCACCCGCCCCCTTCCTCCTACCCCTCTGTCCCTCTTCCATCACTCCCCCTACCCCTCTCCTCCTCCCTCCCCACTCTTCCACATCTCCCCCCTCCCCCACCACTCTCCCTCCCCACTCTTTCCCCTCTCTCCCCCCACACCTCTCCCCCTTCCTCCCTCCTCCCCTCCCTCCCCATCCCCCCCTCCCCCACATCTCTCTCCCCATCCCCCTCTCTCACCCCCTACCCCGCTCTCCTTTCCCTCCCAAATCTGTCCCGTTTCCTCCTCCTCCTCTCCCCTCCCTCCCCTCTTCTCACCCTCCCTCCCCCCACCTTTGTGTTTGGGGGGTGGTTAATGTGAGTGTGATGCCGCAGCCCCCGCCCCCCCCGCAAACGCCGTTGGGGAAACAGACCCAATGGGTCTGCACTTGGTCTAGTTATTATATAAAACTGTGTGCCTGCCGCGTCCGGCGTCCATCCGTCCGGCTGCCGGCTGCCTTTCTTCATTTGATTCCTTGCTACGCTGAAACCAGACGCAGAATCGCCGAGATTTTTTCCATTTCGGTAGAGATTTCACTTTTCTTTCTAAGTATCCTCTCCTGATTACATTTCATTGTGTTTATGTACACATTTTTAATCAAATCCTTCTCCCCCCCCAATATTTCAAAAGAAAACTGCTTCTCACCCATAGAAGCAGCCCCAGCCCCAGCCCCTGGTGAACGTTCGATTGTGTGATGTCACAATGCCCAATGTTCACAGATGTCCAATCGGAATGGATTCATTTACATATGCCTTTGCAGGAGCCCCAGCCCATGGTGAACGTTCCATCGTGTGATGTCACAATGCCCAATGCTCAAAGACATTCTTGCCATAGAGGGAGTACAGAGAAGGTTCACCAGACTGATTCCTGGGATGTCAGGACTTTCATATGAAGAAAGACTGGATAGACTCGGCTTGGACTCGCTAGAATTTAGAAGATTGAGGCCTGTTCATTGGCTATATTTAAGAGGGAGTTAGATGTGGCCCTTGTGGCTAAAGGGATCAGGGGGTATGGAGAGAAGGCAGGTACAGGATACTGAGTTGGATGATCAGCCATGATCATATTGACTGGAGGTGCCAGCTCGAAGGGCCGAATGGGCTACTCCTGCAGCTAATTTCTATGTTTCTAAGTTTCCCTCTCTTCACCCCTCTCCCTCTCCCACCCATCCCTCTCTCCCCCACCCCCCTTCACTCTCTACCCCACCCCCTTCCCTCTCTCCCCCGCCCCCTTCCCCCTACCCCTCGGTCCCTCTTCCACCACCCCCCCTACCCCTCCCTCCCCACTCTTCCACTTCTCACCGCACCCCTTTCCATCCCCCTCTCCTCTCTCTCCCCCTCCCTTCCCCCTCCCTCCCCTGTTTTCCCCCACCCCTTCCCCTACCCCTCTGACCCTCCCCACTCTTCCACCTCTCCCCTCTCCCACTATCCCTCCCCACTCTTTCCCCCCTCTCCCCCACCCCTCTCCCCCTCCCTCCACACTCTTCACCCTCCCTCCACACTCTACCCCCTCCCTCCCCCAACCACTCCCTCCTCCTCTCCATCCCCATCCCTCCCCCCCACACCTCGCCCCCTCCCCATCCCTCTCTCCTCCCCCTCCCCCACCCCTCTCTGCTCTCCCTCCCCTCACCCCTCTCCTCACTCTCCACCCGCCCCCTTCCCCCTACCCCTCTGTCCCTCTTCCACCACTCCCCCTACCCCTCCCTCCCCACTCTTCCACTTCTCGCCTCCCTTCCCCCTCTACTCTCCCTCCCCACTCTTCCCCTCTCTCGCCCCACCCCTCTCCCCCTCCCTCCCTCCTCCCCTCCCTGCCCTGTTCATTGGCTATATTTAAGAGGGAGTTAGATGTGGCCCTTGTGGCTAAAGGGATCAGGGGGTATGGAGAGAAGGCAGGTACAGGATACTGAGTTGGATGATCAACCATGATCATATTGAATGGTGGTGCAGGCTCGAAGGGCCGAATGGCCTACTCCTACACGTGTTTTTTATGTTTCCCTCTCCTCAACTCCTCTCCCTCTCCCACCCATCCCTCTCTCACCCACCCCCTTCACTCTCTACCCCACCCCCTTCCCTCTCCCCTCGCCCCCTTCCGCCTACCCCTCTGTCCCTCTTCCACCACTCCCCCTACCCCTCCCTCCCCACTCCTCCACTTCTCTCCCCCCTTCCCCCTCCACTCTCCCTCCCCACTCTTCCCCTCTCTCCCCCCAGCCCTCTCCCCCTCCCTCCCTCCTCCCCACTCTCCCCAACCCCCCCTCCCCCACATCTCTCTCCCCATCCGCCTCTCTCACCCCCTACCCCGCTCTCCTTTCCCTCCCGAATCTGTCCCGTTTCCACCTCCTCCTCTCCCGTCCCTCCCCTCTTCTCACCCCCCCTCCTCCCACCTGTGTGTTTGGGGGGTGGTTAATTTGAGTGTGATGCTGCAGCCCCCCGCAAACGCCATTGGGGAAACAGACCCAACGGGTCTGCACTTGGTCTAGTGTTCTTTAAACTTTGCGGTAGTACCTGTCCCAACTACCTCCTCCAGTAGCTCGTTCCATACACCTACCACCCTTTGTGTGAAAAAGTTACCCCTCAGATTCCTATTAAATATCTCACCCCCTCACCTTAAAGCTTTTCCCTTCATTTCTTGATTCCCCAACTCTGGGTCAATGACTGTGCATTTACCCTATCTAAGCTTCTCACGATTTTGTCCACATCTATAAGATCACCCCTCATCCTCCTGCGCTCCAAGGAATAGAGTCCTATTGGGCAGCACGATGGCACAGTGGTAGAGTTGAAGCCTTGCAGTGAATGCAGCGCCAGAGACCCAGGTTCGATCCCGACTGCGGGTGCTGTCTGTATGGAGTTTGTACGTTCTCCCCTTGACCTGCGTGGGTTTTCGCCGAGATCTTCGGTTTCCTCCCACACTGCAAAGACGTACAGGTTTGGTAGGTTAATTGGTTTGGTAAATGTAAAAATTGTTCCTAGTAGGTGTAGGATAGTGTTAATATGTGAGGGTCGCTGGTCGGCGCGGACCCGGTGGGCCAAAGGGCCTGTTTCCGCGCTGTATCTCTAAAGTAAACTAAAATAGAGTCCTAGCCTGCTGAACCTCTCCCTGTAGCTCAGGCCCTCGAATCCTGGCAACATCCTCGTAAATTTCCCTGCACCCATTCCAGCTCCTATTTTCTTGAGATAGACTCAAAAAGCTAGAGTAACTAAACGGGACAGGCAGTATCTCTGGAGCGAAGGAATTGGTGACGTTTCAGGTCGAGACCATTCTTCAGACCTATTTTCTTGTGTTATTTTGTTCTTAAAGGGATCGATTGGGATTTTGACCAACTGGTGTACGTGGTTGCCTCTATTCTTTCTCCTCTTCTCCCCAACCACACTAAGCTGAACATCCCACTCTCAAGTTGCCTATCTCCAGTTGCCTATCTCCATCTTCATAAGAATGGGCTGACTGTCAAAGCACTTTTGATATAC